>NC_090820.1:102626839-102936104 GCF_000390325.3 Nicotiana tomentosiformis | reverse complement strand
TTCAAATGGAAATGATTTTACTTTTCAACAACAATAAGAACAAACCCAGTGTAATCACAACTGAAGTATGAGGAGGGTAGTGTGTACGCAGCCTTACCCCAACCTTGTGAAGGTAGAGAAGTTGTTTTCGATACCAAATTTATATGACCTTTTCATAAATTTGAAAAACTTTAGTTTAGTTGAACTTTCTCATGTTATCCTAGCTTTTAACACTAAGTTTCAAACATTTTACAACATGTTTACGACGGAAAATCCTAAATGTTTTCATGTTTTTCTTTTTTAAACTCGGTGATCAATCAAATAAATTGACATAAATTGAACAACAATAACAACAAACTCGGTGTAATCTCACAAGTGGAATCTATGGAGGGTGGTGTGTACGCAGCCTTACCCCTATCTTGTAAAGGTAGAGTGATGATTTTCGATAGACTCTTAGCTCAGTAAAAGTATAATCACATCATTGTTGAAAAGAAATACAATAATGGCTATAGTAATAAAAAAGAAACAGTAACAAAAAATAGTAACAACAACAAGATAATCGAAGTATAAGAAACAACGAGATAGGAATATGATATAACCTCTATAGGCTCCGTCGTGTCTTTAATCTTTTGCTTCATATCATGTGCTTTCTTCTTCGCTTTACCTTTTGTCTCTTGTGCCAATTCATTTGTCTTGTCTCTCATGCTATCTGCACTTGTACTCTTTGATTTGTTCTTCGCTTCTTTGATTTTCTTTTCAGTTTTTTCCATGGATTCTTTCATGCTTTTCTTAGTTTTCTCAGTCATCTCAGCAATCCTATCCCCTGCATCTGCCACGGTCTTATCGTCGTTATAACCTTTATTATAGTCTGATTTTCTTTTATAATCATCTGACGCATGATACCGCTTCAAAATAAATGGACAAGAATAAACCTTAGAGAAAGATGCAATTACTAGAAGAAAAAAAAACAAAAAATAATTATCCCTCCATTCTAGTCAGAAGCGGACCTATGTGTAATCCCGGGACGAGAGGCTATCGGACCCGTAAATTTCACAAGAAATCTTATATATTTAATTATCTATGTATAGCTTGAAAATAATTGATTTAAATCACTTGACACCGGAACACTAAAAGCCAACATTTTCTTTCTAGTTCGCTCCAAAAAAATAATAATTACAACTTTCTAAGTTTAAAAATATTTTAACTTAAATTTTTTTTTTATTTTAATTACAAACTTTTATACTCACAAATATTATAGTATATTTTAAATCACAAATTTCAAAAGTTAGTCACATAGCTACCATATTTGTTGCTGCCACTGGAAATAATTGGTAATTTTACTGCTGTGTATTTCTTGAAGTATACCAATTGGCCGAGTTTTGAAGTGTGTGTGTAATTGTGTATCGCCGCTTTGGTTCTAAGAGTGGCAGCGGTTTCATAGTTGGAAGTTGCAAGGGAAGGGGAATGGTGGCGTCGTGTAAATATGTCACGTTCGTTAGTAACACCACGTATAGAGAACCATAAAATTTACTCTTCGTAACAAACTAGACAAAGATCATTTTTAGCGCGCGAACAAAATTACTTACATTCGATAGTCACAAAATATCATAAAATTTATAGTAATTTTTTTGCTATCTTAAAAGCGGCTATACAATATCATTATTTCTAAAAAATATGAGCTGTAATTTTTAAGAAATTTAAAAGTTAGTTGTTACAATAATATGTAGAATGACCTGATTTACCATAATACTCCCTCCGTTTCAAATTAGATGAGGTTATTTTCTTTTTAGTTTGTTCCAAAATAAATGACACACTTCTAAATTTGAAAATAATTCAACTTTCAACTCTTCATTTTTCCCATTTTATCCTTAATGAGAACCTTTTATAACCATACAAATGTCATGACCCCACAAAACTTTTACCCTTTAAGCTTTTAAGACCACAAGTTTCAAAAGTCTTCTTTTGTTTCTTAAACTCCGTGCCGAGTCAAACTACTACATCTAAATTGAAACGGAGGGAATAATAAGTTTTATAGCCACCAAATTAGGGATGTACAAATGAAATCGACAAACCGCACCAACCCGATAATCCGAGTCAAACCGAGAAAAAAAAAACCGACTATGATTTGGTTTGATGTTGGAAAAAAAAAACCCGACCATATTTTGTTTGGTTTGGTTTTAACTAAAACAAAGTCAAACCGAAGCCAAAACCAATCCGACATTATATGTATAGAAGTTTTAAATATATTTAAAACATAAAAATATTTATTGTAGTGTAGTTTATAAATATTTCTTAAACATTTTCATAGTTTTATCTTTTAACGTATTATTTCAAGCTTGGCCTTATAATTTTTGGATGCTCCAATAAGTTTTATAGTCCATAAATGTTAGTAACTCGTAAAAATTGCATGGGGCGCCCTATTTGGTCGCCCCTTTTTAACTTAAACCTGTTTTATTTTTTCATTTGCATCCGTACCCATTTTTTTGTTTAAAGCATTTTAAAAAGATGATTTTACCCTTCTTTAATAAACGACTATTGACAAACTGCAGGACAAAAACTTACGCATGTTTAGGCTGAAGTTTTAGCAAATAAACTAAAAATATTTAGCTTGTTTAGACTGAAATTTCGGATAAAACTCAGGATAAAACTGTAGATTGCATTACAAAACTTCAGCATGTTTTGGTATGAAGTTTTAGCAAATAAACTAAATAACTTCTGCATGCATTAGCAAAAACTCTTTAGAAAATTACATACTGCAAGACAAAAACTTAAGCATGTTTAATCTCAAGTTTTAGCAAATGAACTAAAAAACTTCAGCATGTTTAGTCTGAAGTTTTAGAAAATGAACTAAATAATTTCAGCATGTTTTGTCTGAAATTTTAGCAAATGAACTAAATAACTTCAGCATGCATTAGCAAAAACTCATTAGAAAATTACATACTACAAGACAAAAACTGAAGCATGTTTAGTCTGAAGTTTTAGCAAATGAACTAAAAAACTTAAGCATGTTTAGTCTGAAGTTTTAACAAATGAACTAAAAAACTTAAGCATGTTTACTCTGAAGTTTTAGCAAATGAACTAAATAACTTAAGCATGTTTAGTCTGAAGTTTTAGCAAATGAACTAAATAACTTAAGCATGTTTAGTCTGAAATTTTAGCAAATGAACTAAATAACTTGAGCATGTTTAGACTGAAATTTCGGATAAAATTCATGACAAAACTGTAGACTGCAGGATAAATAACTTCAGCATGCATTAGCATGAAGCTATTTTAGCTTCAATGTGAAACAACTTCATGCTATATTAGCATAAAGTTTTAGCTTCAACATAAAACAACTTCATGCTACATTAGCATGAAGTTTTAGCTTCAAGGTGAAACAACTTCATACAAGTATGATTCTGAAAATGAATCTATACAAGTTTCTGTTTTTTTTTTTGTAAAGTTGCTGTAAGGAGAGGAGAAGATCGTTTTATATCTTTTATCAGGGGTGTATTTATCATATTATTACGGATTTTTTGTCAGATGGCTACCAAATTAATAATTTTTAAAAATAGGGTACAAGTTAAAAGTTGACACAAATATAGGGTATGACTGCAAATCCCTCTAGTAACTCAAATAAATCCTAAACCAAAATCAAATCAATACTAATGCTAATAAAACATTCAATTCAATTGTACTATGAATTAAAATAGTGTTGGATATCTATTTTTTTAGTTTTTTCATAGTTTAGATAAAATGTATAGCTTATTTTTCTTTTAGTGATTAGTCATGTAAATAATGGTACTTATTAGTGTAATTTTAAATTATGTTTATTTTCATTATGGCTTATTTATTTTATGCAATTTTATTATCTTTATTGTTGAATATTTTAGTACAATACCGTGACTCATCTCATATTTATGTTATTTTATTTAAACAATAACAAGTTCCACGATTTGTCTCCTTATAATTGTGAAGGTGGAAATGGGATAATGTTGAAGGGGGTGAAAATGGAAGGTGAGAACCAAAAGAAGTTGGATTGGAACATTTCTAACCATCAGATCAATTCTGCTGATCCTTCTCTTTCTTGGCCTGGTACTTATGTTGATCCTTCAAATATAGTCATCAGTCGCTTCTCTGGTCTAAGTCATGTTAAAGCATCTGTCTTTCTTTCTTTCCTATACTATCTCCTTCCTTTTTATTTTTATTAATGTTCAACATGTCTCTTTACACGAGCGTGTTTGATTTTTTTTAATGGATTAAGTATGTGAAATTCTTTTGGATAATGGGCCCGCGATTGTACTATGGTATCCAAGTAGACACAAGTTGCTTGTTCAAGAGGGTCCTAGGCTTGAGTCTCAGTACTGCAGTTATCAAAAAGAATTTTTATGTGTTTTGCCGGTGAAAAAAAATTTGATTTGCATATAAAGAGAGACCTGTTGAAGACATGATTAAGTAAATAATAATGTATTTTTTCTAATCGCTTAAACTTTTAGATCAGATGGTGACGCTAGTGATCTTTCCTAGATAACTATTTTTTGTTAAGTTTATTGAGTCTGTAGTTCTGTTGGGTTCTCATATTCGAAATGAAGTTTATATTAACGCGGCTTTGAAGGAGACAAACCTTGGATCTTCTTCTTCCAGTCATCTCAAGTTATATATGGAACTGCTTTGAAGGAGAACTCTGGTACATTTTGCAATTTCAATTAAACTTTCCGATCTTATTTTGCTGTATATAGAACCTTATCTCATTGAAGTTATGATGTTTCCTTTAGGATGTGTATTAGTGTTTACCCGAAAAATTGGATAGCGTTAAATTTAGATATAATTTTAAGGGTATGCGAATCCCTTTGATACAAAATGACAATACAGATATTTTTGCTATAAAAATGGGAATGATGGATGGAGGGACTGAAATGAGTTAGAAAAAACAAGCACAATGAAATCTCAATATCCCTTGGAGAACTTGTCTATTGCAGTCTATCTCCCTTTTTTCGAGCCACATTGAAAGTAATCTCTCTGACAGTCGTGTCATTTTGAGAGTAATCTCTCCGGTAGTCGGGCCACATTGAGAGTAATCTCTCCGATAATCGAGCCACATTTAAAGTAATCTCTCTGATAATCGAGAGTCGGATCACCTTGAGAGTAATCTCTCTAATATTCGGACAAAGATGAGTACTCATCCCCTCACACCCCAAGATTGTCTTCTTCATACATGAATCATCTTGTTAAACAAGAACATATCCTCCTGGTTGACCTAAAGAAATAAAAAAAGGACAAAAGCCCAGGAAAAAGAAATCGTACCTGTCAATGAACTTGAATAGCCTTGTGAGCTACGATTGATGCCAATTGAAGGGAAGGCATGTCCTATTTATAGAGCTCTAAAAGCCGTTAACTGAAGTATTAATTTCGATGTGGGAACAGTGGTTATTAGAGTCCAATAAGGACTTGTTATCCTAATTCAATTGGAGTAAAGAAAGGCTATAGGCAGTGAAGTCTACATGCAAATCGGGAAAAGACAAAGGCAATCCTAATTGTAGTACACTAAGGAGAAACAATTATAAAACTTTTTGGTCAAATTCCTCTACGTGGCATTGTCCAAAACACCATAAACCCCAAGTGTGGCATATCCTTAGGGCAAATAACTTTAATTTCCAATTCGTTGGAATTGACCAAAGTTGGATGAAAACCTATATGAATATTTAACTGCTTGGATAATTATAGGATATAAGTGCTGGGTTGCCAATTGCAAATGGACGTTGCACGGAACGTCTTCGAGGAACACACGCACGTGATCTTTTTTTTTTTCTTCAAGTCTAGTCTTTGAAGTCCACAAGACAAGTCTTGAAGTAGGGATATTTGTAGGCATATAAATTTTATTAAAATTAAATCAATGATATAATTTCGACTATATTTTAAATTCAATATATATTGATCCAAATAAATATATGGGCTAATATAATTGAATTAATTATATAAGTCCAATATAAATAAATTTTAATCCATTGGGTTAGCCCATTTAATTGGGCTAAAGTGATGAGCCCACTTCATTAGGCCCAAGATGTCATCTTCCTAGAGGGTCAGTTCGGTGCCACGTGTCAAATGACGTGGCGCGCTAAGTCAAACGGAAGAGCCGATAGGATCATGCCACGTGTTAAAATGACAAGGCTTGTCAAGTCACATTAGAAAGCCAATGAAAACGCGCCACATGTGAAAGTAACATGTTCTAGCCAATCAAATGCGGTCATGTCACACTTCAATTTGATTGATCGGAAAGAGTTTGTTCTTATCACAACTCCTCCTTCCACAACTATAAATAGGGGTTTTCATAACTTAGAAAAGATACCAGAAGTTATAACAAGAAGCAAGAGAGAACTCGTGGATCAAATGCCGCAAATTCTCTATAAATTTCAAGCTTCAAGCAATCAAGTTCAAGTTCAAGTTCAAGAAATCAAGTTCAAGCTCAAGAACGAAGAACAAATCAAGGTCAAGTTCAAGCAATCAAGTTCAAGCTCAAGAACAAGATCATCGTTCGTGGCAATAACTACATATTCAAGATCAAGCTCAAGCTCAAAGGCCCTTGAATTTATTTACTATTGAAGAGAAGAATCAGAGGATTCATAGAGATTTTACGCTCAAATTACTCGAAATCAAATAATACGATTGTTGCGATATTTTTCGGTTTTGATTTTATTTTCTTGTCGCAATTTATTGTCTACAGTAGTTTTTTTTATAAGATATAAAGCCTTTAAGTTCACAACAAATTAAACGTGTAATAGTAATGTTAAATTTATATTGTGAAGGACTAATTCAAATTAATAAGATGTTAGTCATATGTTTGTAATATATTACCTTGGATCTTATTATATAAAATATTACTAATTTGACGATATGAGTAGCTTAATTCAAATTTTAAAATATTTTTACTGTTGAAAAGTAGACAATATTTCTATATTTCTTAATAAATATTTTATATTTTTTTCTACGAGTTTTAATATTATCTAAGCCAAAATAACATAAAATCTATTAAAAACGTTTGGAGCCCTAAAAGTTTGGGTACCTAAAGCAAAGGCTCTATTCTTCCCATTGAGCCACCAATGTATGACAATTTTGACGAAGAAATTAGATTCATGCATAGCTATAGGTAAACATCTCAATTAATAATGTATTTACATTATGTAACGAGTCATGCCAAAATTTTGTACTCTTTGGACATCTTAAGCTTTCATCTCATGTTAGATTGGTAGTGCTTTCGTTCCTTAGCTTAATTATCAAATACTATGATTCAAGTTATATAAATTGATAACATAACGAAACCTTTACGTTATCTGTGTATATAAAAGATTATTTACAATTTATTTTATGTTACAATCAATACCATCAACAATAAAGTAATTTGTAAGTAAGTAGCATTATTGTATAAATATTTTTTAATTAGTCAGTTTCGTAAACTTAAACTTGAATAGGGTATGACATCTTTCTTCTATTGCTTAGGTCACAAATTAGAGTTTATCATGCAAAGAAATGATTGAACACCATTCGCTATTAGTTTCTTGAGTAAAGTTTCTTTACCCTCTTAACTTTTATTGGATGAAAAATATTATACTTTAAAAAAACGAAATTCTTATGAGAAAATAATTGCATAAGGGGTTTTCTTTCCCATTCAAGACGTGAAGAAGGTATTGTTTCTCAACCCTTAAAGGTTAAGGGGTAAAGTAGATTTTGCTATAGTTTCTTTAATCTATCGGCTTTTAGCTGTACTTTGAAAGAAATATAAATATTTCTATGTCAAGTTTAAACTCAACACGTATTAGATTCATCAAAATTTAATTTACTGGTCCATTTTTTAATTCGTTCTTGAGCGAAGGATTTATCATAAACAACCTCTCTATTCTATCGGGATAAAGATAAAATTTGTGCTCCTCACCTGTAAATTTTTATTGGATTGTTGTTGTTGCCGTCTTCTTGAAGGAGAGTATATATCTTTTCTTCGTTGAGGAGCAGTACATTAAAGCAAATTACTGCATTTCTCGATAACAAGAAACATTTTGGGTAAGGTGGAATCGAATTTAACTGCTAGGTCATATCATCAAGGACTGATACTGATTTTCGAGACTGTTAAAGTGCTTTTACCCATGTGCGGAGGTAAAGTTTAAGAGATTGATTATGTGGAAATCGGTAGTTTTGGCTCAAATTGTTTTTATGTTAAGTAATTTATTTACTCTCTTTGGTCCACTTTAAGTGATTTTTTAATTTTTTTTGATAGTCCACAATATTTATTTTTTCAGATATCAAGAAAGAATTAACTTCTTCTTTCCAAATTAAGTTGTCCTGCGAGTAAAGAGTCTAGAAATAGTTTGTTATATTTTCAATAAGCAAATTAAGGTTAATATGGTCAATCTTATTATAAATTAATGCCAAAAGATAAATTTTTTAATATATGTGAAAAAAGCCAAAAATATTACTTAAAGTGAACCGAAGATAGTACTATATATAAATTATTAATTTAGAATCTTGAAGGGGAGCCTTAGAGCAATGATAAAGTTATCTCTGTGTGACTTATATGTCACGAATTCGAACCGTGATATCAGTCATTGATGCTTACATCAGGGTAGGTTGCCTACATCTCCCCCTTCGCCTGCGACCCTTCCCCAAACGATGCGTGAATGCGAGAAGTTTCGTGTACCAAGTTGTCCTTTTTATTAATTTATAATTTAGTAATTTAAAAAACAAAAATCTCGTATACATAAATTGTTGAATTTGACAAGATTAATGTGAACCAGTGTGAACATTTGAAGCCTCCTTTTAGAAAGAAATTGGTAGATGTATTTTTTATGCATTTACATTGCATGATCACACTTAATATTGTAATGACCCAACCGGTCATTTTGACTTTTAGAACCCCGTTCCCTAAAATAAAACTTTTCGTATGTGTTTTTAATGATTTATGACTGGCGGGGATAGTTAGTTCAGGAATTGGAAGTGTTTCGGTTGAAATCGGAACACTTGGTTCCTTAAGTTAGCCTTAAAAGGGCCAAGTTTGACTTCGGTCAACATTTTGAGAAAATGACTCCTGAATCAGGATTTGACGATTCCAATAGTTACGTATGGTAATTTTGGACTTATGAGCATATTCGAAATTTTATTTGGAAGTCCGTAGTTAAATTAGACTTGAAATGGCTAGAACAAGAATTTAAGCTTGGAAGTTTGACCTGGGAGTTGACTTTTTGATATCGGGGTCGGAATCCAATTCTGAAAATTTTCACAGCTCTGTTATGTCATTTATGACTTGTGTGCTAAATTTGAGGTCAATCGGACTTGATCTGATAGGTTCTGGCGTCGTTTGTAGAAATTAAAAGTTTCAAAGTTCATTAAGCTTGAATTGGGGTGTGATTCGTGGTTTTAGTGTCGTTTTATGTGATTTGAGGTTTCAAATAATTTTGTATGATGTTTAAGGACTTGTTGGTATATTTGGTTGAGGTCCCGAGGGCCTCGTGTGAGTTTCGGATGGTTAACGATTTAAAAGTTGGATTTAAAACAGTTGGTGCAATTTTTCTCTTCTGCTGGATATTCTGGGTTGTGATCAAGTCCAAGATCGAGCCCACGATCAATCCCAAGATCGAGGCACAGGATCGAGACCCAAGATCGAGGCTACGATTGAGGGTCATGATCGAAGGCACGGCTCGAGGGACATAATCGAAGGCCTAGGCTCGATGCCATGATCGAGGCCATGACCGAGGCCCAGGCTCGATGCCATGATCAAGGCCTAGGCTCAAGGCCTAGGCTCGAGGGCCATGATCTAAGCCACGATCGAGGCCCAGACTCGAGGGCCATGATCGAAGCGACGATCGAGGGCCAGTTCCGATGGCTGCCTGGGCAGAACTATAAATGAGGGAACTTCGTCCCATTCTCCATTTTTAACACACTGGAGCTTGAGCAGAGGCGATTTTCGATAGATTTTCAAGGAAAGACATTGGGGTAAGTGATTCTAACTCGGATTTGGTCAATATACACGAATATATCATTGTTTTCACCATTTAATTAGTATTTTGAGATTGAAATTTGGAAAATTTTAGAAATCTCATAGAAACAAATTTTTGAGATTTCGGTGTCGATTCGGAGTCGGATTTCAGTGAAACTAGTATGGTTGAACTCATAATTGAATGGGTTGTTGGATTTTATAAGTTTCGCCGGATTCCGAGATATGGTCCCCACGGATGAATTTTTAATTAATTTCGGAATTATTATTGAAAATGTAGTATTTTCTTATGAAATTGATTCTATAATTTTTGGTGACTGTATCGAATTATTTTTAGTTAGATTCGAGCCAAACAAAGTTGGATAATCGATGAAAAGACCTACTAGTAGATTAAATCGGAGCAAGTTGAGGTAAACCTCTTGTCTAATCTTGTGAGGGAAAATTACCTCATAGGTGATTAAATTAATAATTGTTGTTAATTATGGGAGCTATGTACGCATGAGGTGACGAGAGTCCGTGCGTAGCTACTATTAATGCTAAAGTTCGTGTAGTTTAGGACTCAAAAGAATGAATTACTTGTGTAAATTGTATACTTTACTTAATAAAATTATTTGATATATATATATATATATATAGAAATCTCATATGCTTACTTTTCTGTTTAAATTAATTAATTATTAAAAGAAATTATTTATTCTCCCGAATTTATCTTATAATAAATATACTCTTCTTCCGGAGGTACATAAGAAAATGTCATCCTTTCTTGTGGAGTGGGCCGAATACCTCGGCAGTATAGATGCGTCTATGGATCGCGCTGCACGTCCCTCGGCAGTGTACACGACACTATGGATCGGGCTGTATGACCTCGACAGAAATCATGCCTAATAATAATAATTACAAGATACTTTGATAGTTTATTGCAACTTGTGAAGCCAATTGATAAATGAAAAATCTTTGAAATTTAAAGAATTAATTATCTCTGTTGTTAAGGAATTATTGTTATTCATGTAAATGAGGCTAATTGATAAATTAAAAATTTATTGGAATTGAAGGAATTTAATTAATATATTGAGAATTGTTGCATTTGAAGGAATTTGATTATTTTTGTTGGTTAAAGAAAATCATTGTAAATTCTATAAATCATGTTGATCTAGATATTGCTATTTTTATTTTATTTATTATTATTGACTCTTAGTGAGTGTCAAAGTCGACCATCTCGTCTCTACTATTTCGAGATTATGCTTGATACTTACTGGGTACACGTTGTTTACGTACTCATGCTACACTTGCTGCACTTTTTGTGCAGGATCTGAGACAGGCACTAGTGGAGGACCTATCATCGCACATCCACATTATCCAGAGGCATAGTGGTGAGCTGCCTTTCTGAGCTGTTCTACAGCTACCAATGCCTCTTCTTGCATTTTATTCTGTCTATTTTTATTTCAGACAGTATTTGGAGTTTTGTATAATTTACTAGATGCTCATACACTTGTGACACCGGGTCTTGGCACACACATTGGTAGAATTTGGAATTGTATTATTTTCTTGGATTTAAGTTAATCAGTATCTTTTCAAATTTCTTTAATATTTCTAGAAAAATAATAAAATTACTTAGAAAATTATTCTGAAAGTAATTGATGCATGTTTAAAATACTAGTTGGCTTGCCTAGCTGTAGTGTTGGGCGCCATCACGACCTATGGGTGAAATTGGGTCGTGACAACATGGTATCAGAGCACTAGGTTCACGTAGGTCTCACAAGTTATGAGCAAACCTAATAGAGTCTTGCGGAACGGTGCGGAGACGTCTGTACTTATCTTCGAGAGGCTATAGGGTGTTAGAAAACTACCTTTCTTTATATTCCATCGTGCAATTAATGTAGTACTAAATATCCTTCTCTTATTCTCTCACAGATGGTGAGAACGCGCTCTAATGAGGTTCCAGACCAGGGAAGAGCTACTCCCCCAGTTGCTAGAGGCCGAGGGAGGGCTCCAGCTCGTGGTAGAGGGCGAGGACGTCCAAGGACTATTGCAGTTATGCCGCCAGTGAGTCCAGTAGAGAACCCCATTGTTGAGAAACAGGGTGAGGTGCCTGTGGCATAGCCAGCTCCGGTGGATTTCACATCTGCACCGGGATTACAGGATGTTATGGGTCGTATGCTGCGGTTCATGGACAATATGACTCAGGCCAGTTTATTTCCGGCAGACCCAGCCACATCCCAGGCGGACGGGGGAGCACTGACCCCTACCGCGCAGGCTCATGGGCAGGCAGCTGCTGTATATCAGACCCAGGGTGCACTACCCATGGGTGGAGCCCAGCCAGTGGCAGCAGCTACACCTGAGCCCAGGCCAGCTGCAACCGCTGATACTCAGAAACTATTGGATAGATGGACTAGACTACATCCTTCTGTCTTTGGGGGTAAGCGACATGAGGATCCCCAGGATTTAATTGATGGGTGCAAGGATACATTGTACAACATGAGGATATTGGATTCTTATGGGGTAGACTTTGCTACTTTTCAGTTAGAGGGCAGAGCACGTAGATGGTGGCAGTCTTACGTTCTTGGCAGACCATCAGATTCTCCTCCCATGACTTGGAACAGATTCACCCGTATTTTCCTGGACAGGTATATTCCACCCTCTCAGAGGGAAGAGTTGTGGTTTCAGTTTGAGCAGCTCTAGCAGGGTTAGATGTCAGTGACAGATTATGAGGCGAGGTTCTCTGAGTTATCTCGCCATGCACTTATGATACTCCCTACTGAGGCGGAGAGAGTGTGGAGGTTTGTTGCGGGTTTACAAACTGGCATTCAGGCCAATATGGCTCGAGAGGTTGAGATGGGTACTTCTTATGAGCTGGTCGTAGATATAGCCCGCATGATTTATGGTGTACGTTAGCGGAGCAGAGAGAAGGTTATGAGAGATAAGCAGTTCAGGTATTCTGGAGAATTCAGAGGTGCTTCGTCTGGGGGCAGAGGTCAGTTTGTGAGAGGGAAGTCCAGTAGGCCCCCATATCCAGCACCACCGCCTCCTTGAGGTGCTCCAGTGCGACCATATCTCAATGTTATACCAGAGAGTTCTTATCGCCCACCAGCTATTCAGGGTCCTCCCAGTGGGTATTCAGTTCCCCAAGGCCAGGCTCTTAGTCAGCAGCCCATCACACCGAAGAGTTGTTATGAGTGTGGGGACCCCAGTCATATACGAAGATTCTGCCCCAGACTTCGGGGTAGGCCAGTGCAGTAGGGTCAGCAGCCTATGATTACCGTACCAATAGCTCCACTAATAGTCCGACCACCAAGAGGTGGAGGATAGGTGGTTAGGGGTCGTCCTAGAGGTGGAGGTCAGCCAGGCGGAGGCCAGCCAATTGACGTTCCAGCTCAGTTCTATGCTTTTCCGGCCAGACCAGATGCAGAGGCCTCAGATGCCGTGATTACACATATTATTTCTGTTTGTGGAAAAGATGCCTCCGTATTATTTGATCCAGGATCTACATATTCATATGTGTCCTCTCTATTTGCTCAATTTTTGGGTATTTCTCGTGAGTCCTTGAGTACTCATGTTTATGTATCCACTCTTGTGGGAGATTCTGTTGTTGTGAATCAGATCTACCGGTCCTATATTATTACATTCTGTGGTTATGAAACTAGAGCAGATCTCCTATTGCTTGAGATGACCGATTTAAAAATTATTCTGGGCATGGACTGGTTATCTCCATATCATGTTATTCTAGATTGTCATGCCAAGACAGTTACCTTGGTTATTCCAACATTGCCTAGGCTGGAGTGGAAGGGTTCACCTGTTAGTGCATTTAAACGGGTTATTTCTTTTATGAAAGCTCAACACATGGTTGAGAAGGATTGTTTAGCTTATCTAGCCTATGTGCAGGATACTACTGCAGAGACTCCGGCTATTAATTCAATGCCTGTAGTTCGGGAGTTCTCTTATGTATTTTCTTCAGATCTTTCAGGTATGGCACTTGATCGTGATATTGATTTCTGCATTGACTTGGCTCCAGATACCTAGCCTATATCTATCCCACCGTATCGCATGGCTCCGAAAGAATTCAAAGAACAGCTTAAGGAGTTACTAGCCAAAGGGTTTGTCAGACCGAGTGTATCTCCTTGGGGTACACCGGTATTATTTGTGAAGAAGAAGGATGGAACAATGCAGATGTGTATTGATTATCGACAATTGAACAAAGTCATTATTAAGAACAAGTACTCGTTCTCATGTATTGATGATCTATTTGACCAGTTGCAGGGTGCTAGGGTGTTCTCTAAGATCGACTTGAGGTCGGGGTACCATCAATTGAAGATTCGGGATACGAATGTTCCGAAGACTACTTTCCGGACTAGATATGGTCATTATGAGTTTATGGTGATGTCCTTCAGTTTGACTAACGCCCCCACAACGTTTATGGATCTGATGAACAGGGTATTCAGGCCATATATTGATTCGTTTGTCATTGTCTTCATTGATGACATTTTGATCTACTCATGCAGTAAGGAGGATCATGAGTAGCATATGAGAGTAGTGCTTCAAACGTTGCGGGAACAAAAGCTATATGCTAAGTTCTCCAAATGTGAGCTCTGACTAGAATCTGTAGCATTTTTGGGGCATATTGTATCGAGCGAAGGTATTAAGGCTGATCCCAAAAAGATTAAGGCAGTTCAAAACTGGCATCGTCCCACTTCGGCGACCGAGATCAGGAGTTTTCTGGGTTTAGCAGGTTATTATCGTCGATTCGTAGAAGGTTTTTCATCTATTGTAGCACCTTTGACCAAATTAACCTAGAAGGGTGCTCCGTTCCGATGGTCCGATGATTGTGAGGTGAGCTTTCAGAAGCTCAAGACAGCATTGACTATAGCACCAGTGTTAGTGTTGCCTTCCGATTCGGGGATGTATACAGTGTATTGTGACGCTTCACGCGTTGGCTTGGGTTGTGTATTAATGTAGGAAGGGCGAGTTATTGCATATGCTTCAGGTCAGCTGAAGCACCCACGAGAAGAATTATCCGGTACATGTTTTGGAGTTAGCTGCGATTGTTCACGCTCTAAAGATTTGGAGGCATTATCTTTATGGGGTGTCTTGTGAAGTTTACACTGATCATCGCAATTTGCAGCATCTGTTCAAGCAGAGGGACCTAAATCTGAGACAGCGCAAATGACTTGAGTTACTAAAAGATTATGATATTACTATCCTGTATCATCCGGGCAAAGCAAATGTGGTTGCAGATGCCTTGAGTAGAAAGGCGGAGTGTATGGGTAGTTTGGCTTTCATTTTAGCAGAGGATAGGCCATTAGCTTTAGATATTCAGTCATTGGCCAACAGACTTGTGCGACTGGATATTTGAGAGCCTAGACGAGTTCTTGCATGTGTTGTAGCTCAGTCTTCACTATATGAGCATATCAATGCTCTTCACTATGATAATCCACACTTAATGGTTCTTCGAGAAACGATACTACGGGGTGGTGCCAAGGAAGTTACTATTGGAGCGGATGGTGTTCTGCGACTCCAGGATTGTCTATGTGTTCCTAATGTGGATGGACTGAGGAAAAAGATCCTAGAGGAAGCACACAGTTCTCGGTATTCTATTCATCCAGGTGCTACGAAGATGTATCGTGACCTAAGGCAGCATTATTGGTGGCGACGAATGAAAAAGGACATAGTTGAGTATGTAGATAGGTGTCTAAATTGCCAGAAAGTTAAATATGAGCATCAGAGGCCAGGTGGCCTACTTCAGCAGATGACTTTACCAGAGTGGAAATGGGAACGCATCACTATGGACTTTGTAGTTGGGTTACCGTGGACCTTGCGGAAGTTTGATGCAGTTTGGGTCATTGTCGACAGGTTGACCAAGTCGACACACTTTATTCCTATTGTGACCACGTATACTTCAGAGAGGTTGGCCCAGATAATTTCTATCATATCAGATAGAGGCCCTTAGTTTACTTCACATTTTTGGAGAGCAGTACAGAGTGAATTGGGGACCCGTGTAGAGATAAGCAAAGCCTTTCATCCGCAGACCGACGGGCAGTCAGAATGGACAATTCAGATTTTGGAGAATATGCTTAGGCCATGTGTAATTGACTTTGGAGGTTAGTGGGATAGTTTCTTGCCTTTGGCCGAGTTTGCTTATAATAACAGTTACCAATCCAGCATCGAGATGGCTCCATTTGAGGCTTTATATGGTCGGCGATGTCGTTCACCCATTGGATGGTTTGAGCCCGGTGAGGCTAAGTTATATGGTACTGATTTGGTGAAAGATGCCTTGGAAAAGGTAAAGTTGATTCAGGAGCGACTCTGTACAGCACAGTCCAGACAGAAGAGTTACACAGATCAAAAAGTACGTGATTTATCATTTATGATGGGTAAAAAAGTTCCCTTGAAGGTTTCACCGATTAAGGGAATCATGAGATTCGGGAAGAAGGACAAGTTGAGCCCAAGGTTTATAGGCTCATTTGAGGTGTTGAGATGAGTTGGGGAGGTTGCTTATGAGCTTGCATTGTCTCCCAGTCTATCGGGAGTCCATCCGGTTTTCCATGTATCTATGCTCCAGAAGTATCATGTCAACCTATCACATGTGCTAGACTTCAGCACAGTTCAACTAGATAATAGTTTGGGCTATGAAGAAGAACCAGTTACCATTGTTGATAAATAGGTTCGCCAGTTGAAGTCCAAGAGAATTTCTGCAGTAAAAGTCCAGTGGAGGGGCCAACCAGTCGAGGAAGCGACTTGAGAGGCCGAGGAAGACATGCGGAACAGATATCCACACTTATTCAGCACTCCAAGTACAAATCTAAACTCGTTCTAAATTTTACGGGATTAAATTTGAAATTCAGCCGATATCCCAAAATTTTGTGTGCTACACAACCCACGCTATTTGTATGAGTCCGGGCGATCGAACCCAAATCGCCCAAAATTTTGTCGGCCCATGAAAAACGATCAAAGGAAAAATAGTCATCGTCTCCCTATGACCGTTCCTCATTTTTGGGGTTTTAGGGCCATAAAACAAGAATTCAGCCCAAGTGCCAAATTTATGTGCTATAGCCCACACCATTTGCATGGGTCCGGGCAATCGGAACTGAATTGCCTAAAATTTTGCCAACCCATCAAAAACGACCTAAGGAACAGTAGTCATCGCCTCGTCATGACCGTTTCTCTTTTTTGGCGTATTAGGGCTAGAAAATTAGAATTCTGCCCGATTTTCAGATTTTCGTGTGCTATAGAATACGAAAATCTAGGAATCTGGCGTAATTCCAGTTTTATGGCCGTAAAACGCCAAAAAATAAGGAACTGTCATTAGGGGTGGGCATCGGTCGGTTCGGTTCGGTTTTGTAGAATTTCGGTTCGGTTTATTCGATTTTCGATTTGTGATTTTAATAACCAAAATCGAACCATAATAACTTCGGTTCGGTTTGGTTTATTCATGTTCGGTTCAGTTTAATCCGTTCGATTTTTTCGGTTTCAAGTCATGGAAAAAATAGAATGAAACAACGAAAATAGATTACTTGTTAACAGGAAAAAAATAAAAAAAATAAGAAATCCCATCAAATACACTAAAAAGATAAGAATCTTTGTGCAAGAGCTATGGATACACTAAAAAAGAATACCAAAAACAGATTTGACAGTTCAAAAATTCTTTTACGAATTCAATGAACAATTAAACATATTTGAATTATTGTATATTTAGCTTTCCCTCTTTGCTATTATACTGTTCATGTTTTTGTATAATGACTTATGAAATGACGGTCTAACAACATAAAAAAATTATACCTTAATATAGATGAAAGGAAAAAAATCCAATGTGTAGCAGCGCCAACCAAATTACAAGACGTAAAGGAGCCCCTCATGTGTTTTTAAATTTGTTCTCTCTACACCTATGATATATTATTTTTATCTTGTACAAAATGTTTGTAGTATGATTCTTATGCTTGGTTATTTTATAATAAACAGTCTATATTCTATGTTTCCTTTTATAAACATATCTCATTTAATAATAGTTAACGGGGACTAAGAGTAAAAAGAATAGGTAAAGAAATTTGGTTTTTCGGTTTAACCGAAAATCGAACCGTTAAAACCGATCACCAAACCGAACACCAAACTTTTTAAAACTATAAACCGAAATCGACCAAATAAACCAAAAAACTGAAATTTTCGGTTCGGCCGATTTTTTCGGTTCGGTCGGTATTATGCCCACCCCTAACTGTCATGGCGAGGTGATGACAAGTGTTCCTTAGGTCATTTCTTATGGGCCGGCAAAATTTTAGGAGATACACGTCCAGGCAATGACATGGGCTATGCAGCACACGAAAGTTTGAGAATCGGGCAGAATTATAGTTTATGACCCTAAAACGTCAAAAACGAGGAACGGTCATGGCGATAACTATTGTTCCCTAGGTCATTTTTGATGGGCCAGAAAATATTTCGGTGAATTGGGTCCGGTCGCCCGTACCCATGCCGGTGGCATGGGCTATAGCACAAAACAATCTGGGAATCGGGTGAAATTTAAGTTTTATGGCCCTACAATGCCAAAAATGAGGAACGGTCATGGCGAGGCGATAACTATTGTTCTTTAGGTCATTTTTTATGGTCAACAAAATTTTAGGCGATTCGGATCCGGTTGCCTAGACCCATGCAGATAGCGTGGGCTATAGCACACAAAAATATGGGAATAAGATAGTTTTCAGTTTATGCTCCTAAAAAGTCAAAATATGAGGTACGTTCATGGCAAGGCGATGACTATTGTTTCTTAGGTTTTTTTTATGGGCCGGCAAAATTTTAGGATATTCGGGCCCGATCGCCCTGACCTATGCAGATGTCGTGGGCTATAGCACACGAAAATCTGAGGACAAGGTAGAATTCTAGTTTTATAACACTAAAATACCGAAAAATGAGGAATGATCATTGCAAGGTGATGACCATTGTTCCTTAGGTTATTTTTGATGGACCGACAAACTTTTAGGCGATTCGGGCTCGGTCGGCTGGACCTATGCAGTTGGAGTGGGCTATAGCAAACGAAAATCTAGGAATCTGGCAAAATTCTAGTTTTACGGATGGGCCGGCAAAATTTTAAGTGATTCAGGTCCGGTCGCACGGATCTATGTAGATGGCGTGGGCAATAGCACATGAAAATCTGAGAATCGGACGGAATTTCAGTTTTATGGCCCTAAAACACCAAAAAATGAGGAACGGACATGGTGAGGCAATGACTATTATTCCTTGTCGTTTTTTATAGGCCATGAAAATTTGAGGCGATTGGGGTCTGGTCGCCCGGACACATGCAGATAGCGTGGGCTATAGCATACGAAAATATAGGAATCGAGCGAAATTCCAGTTTTATAACCCTAAAATGCCAATAAAGAGCAACGGTCATGGTGAGGAGATGACTATTATTCCTTAGGTCATTTTTCATGGGCTGGATAAATTTTAGGCGATTCTAATCCGGTCGCTCGGACCCATGTAGATGGCTTGGGCTATAGCATACGATAATCTATGAATTGGGCGGAATTCCAATTTTATTGCCCTAAAATGCTAAAAAATGAGGAATGGTCATGGCGAGGCGATCACTATTGTTCCTTAGGTCATTTTTGATGGGCCGATAAAATTTTATACAATTCGTGTCCGGTCGCCCGGACCCATACAGATGGCATGGGCTAATTAATAGCACATGAAAATCTAGGAATTGGATAGAATTCCAGTTTTATGGCCCTAAATATCAAAAAACGAGGAAGGTCCATAAAAAATGACATAACAAACTATAGCCATCGCCTTGCCATGACCGCTTCTCATTGTTTGGCGTTTTAGGGCTATAAAATTACAATTTTGCCCGATTTCCATATTTTCGTATGTTATAACCCACGCCATATGCATGGGTTCGGGCAACCAGATCTGAATCGCTTAAAATTTTGTCGGCCCATAAAAATCAACCTAAGGAATAATATTCATCGCCTCGCCATGACTGTTCCTCATTGTTTGGCATATTAGGGCCATAAAATTAGAATTCCGCCCGATTCCCATATTTTCGTATGATATAGCCCACGTCATCTGCATGAGTCCGATCTCCTAATATTTTGCCGGACCATAAAAAACGTCCTAAACACAATAGCCATCTCGTCACCATGACCGTTCCTCTTTTTTGGCATTTTAGGACCATAAATCTGGAATTCCGCCCCATTCTCAGATTTTCGTGCGCTATAGTCCATGCCACCTACATGGGTCCAAGACGACCGGACCCGAATCGCCTAAAAATTTTTTGGCCCATAAAAAATTACCTAAGGAACAATAGTCATCGTCTTGACATGACCGTTTCTCGTGTTTTGGCATTTTAGGTCCATAAAAGTAGAATTCCGTAGATTCCTAGAATTTTGTATGCTATGGACCAAGCCATCTGCATGGGTCCGAGCGACCGGACCTGAATCGCCTAAATTTTTGCCCACCCATCAAAAACAACCTAAACACAATAGTCATCGCATTGCCATGACCGTTCCTCGTTTTAGGTGTTTTAGGGCCAAAAATTTCGAATTTCGCCCCATTTTCAGATTATCGTGTGCTATAGACCACGCCACCTGCATGGGTCCAGGGCGACCGGAATCGAATCGCCTAAAGTTTTGCCAGCCCATCTAAAATTACCTCAGGAACAATAGTCATCGTCTTTCCATGACTGTTCCTCCTTTTTTGGTACTTTAGGGCCATAAAACTGGAATTCGGTCTAATTCCCAGATTTTCGTATTCTATAACCCACGCCATCTGCATGGGTCCAGGCGATCAGACCCGAATCGCCTAAAATTTTGCCGTCCTATCAAAAAAGACCCAAGTAACAATAGCCATCGTCGCTCCATGACCGTTCCTCATTTTATGGCATTTTAGGACGATAAAAATCCAATTACGTTCAATTCCCAGATTTTCGTATTCTATGGCCCACGCCATCTGCATGTGTCCGGGATACCGGACACGAATCGCCTAATTTTTGTTGGCCCATCAAAAATGACCTAACGAACTATAATTATCGCCTCACCTTGGTCGTTCCTCGGTTTTTGGCGTTTTAGGGCTATAAATTGGAATTTCACCTGATTCCCTTATTTTCGTGTGCTATAACCCACGTCATTTGCATGGGTCCGGGCGACCGGATCCGAATCGCCTAATTGTTTTCCACCCCATAAAAATGACCTAAGGAACAATAGTCATCGCCTCGCCATGACAATTCCTCGCTTTTTGGCGTGTTAGGGCCATAAAACTGAAATTCCGCCCGATTTCTATATTTTCGTGTGATATGGCCCACACCATCTGCATGGGTCCGATTGCCTAAAATTTTGTGAGCCCATCAAAAATGACCTAAACACAATAGTCATCTCCCTGCCATGATCGTTCCTCGATTTTATGAGTTTTAGGGCCATAAAACTGAAATTCCGCCATGATCGTTCCTCGTTATAGGCCATGCCATCTGTATGGGTCCAGGGCGACCACACCCGAATCACCTAAAATTTTGCTAGCCCATCAAAAATTACCTAAGGAACAATAGTCATCATTTTGTCATAATCGTTCCTCTTTTTTGCGTTTTAGGGCCATATAACTAATATTTTGCTCGATTCCTAATTTTTGTATGTTATGGCCCACGCCATCTATATGGGTCCGAGCGACCGGACCTGAATCGCATAAACTTTTGTCGGCCCATCAAAAATGACCGAAACACAAAAGTCATCACTTCGCCATGACTCCTCATTCGTTGGATTCTTAGGGCCAAAAACCTTGAATTTCGCCCGATTCTCAGATTTTCGTGTGCTATGGCCCATGCCGTCTGCATTTATCGGCCCATTAAAATCGACTTAAGGAACAATAGGCATCCTCTCGCCATGGCTGTTCCTCATTTTTTTTTAGCATTTTAGGGCTATAAAACTGAAATTCCGCCTGATTCCCAAATTTTCTTGTGTTATAGCCCACGCCATCTACATGGGTTCGGGCGACTAATCCTGAATTGCCTAAAAAAATTTCGGCCCATAAACAATGACCTAGGGAACAATAGTCATCGCCTCACCTTGGTTGTTTCTCAGTTTTTGGCATTAAAAAGTCATAAACTGTAATTTCGTCCAGTTCCTAAATTTTTGTGAGCTATATAGTCCACGCCATCTGCATAGGTCCAGACGACCGGACCGAAATCGGCTAAAATTTTATTGACCCATCCAAAATGACCTAAGAAGAAATAGATATTGCTTCTCCATGACCGTTCCTTATTTTTGGCGTTTTAGGGCCATAAAACTATAATTCCACCCGATTCCCAGATTTTCATGTTCTATAGCCCGCGCCATCTACATGGGTCCAGGGCGACCGGACCCGAAAATTTTGCCGTCCCATAAAAAATTGCCTAAGGACCAATAATCATCACCTTGCCATGAACGTTTGACGTTTTTGGCCTTTTAGGGCCATAAAACTAGAATTTCGTCCAACTCCTAGATTTGCATATGTTATGGCCCGCGCCATCTGCATGGGTCCAAGCAATTGGACCTGAATTGCCTAAAATTTTGCTAGCCCATCAAAAATGACCTAAACAGAATACTCATCGACTCACCATGATCGTTCCTCATTTTTTGGCGTTTTAGGGTCATAAAACTAAAATTCTGCCCGATTATTAGATTTTTGTGTGTTATACCCCACGACGTCTGCATGGGTCCGGTCGAATCGTCTAAAATTTTATCGGCCCATCAAAATAAACCTAAGTAAAAATAGTCATCGCCACTCCATGACCGTTCGTCTTTTTCTTTTTTGCTTTTTAGAGCCATAAAACTAGAATTCCGCCAAATTCCCATATTTTTGTGTGTATAGCCCACGCTATCTGCATGGGTCCAGGAAACCGGACCCGAATCACCTATAAATGACCTAAGGAACAATAGTCATCACCTCGCCATGGACGTTCCCCGTTTTTGGCGTTTTAGGGCTATAAAACTTGAATTCCACCCGATTCTCAAATGTTTGTGTGCTATAGCCCATGTCAGTTGTATGGGTCCGAGCGACTAGACCTAAATCACCTAAAATTTTGTCGGCCCATTACAAATTACTTTAAGGAACAATAGTTATCGCCTCGTCATGATCGTTCCTCATTTTTTGGCGTTTTAGGGCCATAAAACTAAAATTTTGCCCGCTTTTTAGATTTTCGTGTGCTATAGCCCATGCTATCTTCATGGGTACGGGAGCTCACACCAGGATCGCCTAATATTTTTTCATCCTTTAGAAAATGACCTAAGGAACAATAGTCATCGTCTTGCCATGACTGTTCCTCGTTTTTGGCATGTTAGGGCTATAAAACTTGAATTCCGCCTGATTCTTAAATTTTCGTGTTCGATAGACTACGATATTTGCATGGGTCCGGACGACCGTACCTGAATCGCCCAATATTTTGTCGGCCCATCAAAAATAGTCTAAGGAACAATAGTCACCTCCTCCCCATGACCGCTCCTCATTTTTTGGCGTTTTAGAGGTATAAAATTAGAATTCTGCCCGATTCCCAAATTTTTATGTGCTATAGCTCACGCCATCTACATGGGTCCAGGCGACCGGACCTAAATAGCATAAAATATTTTCGACCCAGCCATAAAACTAAAAATTTACCCGATTTTTAGATTTTTGTGTGCTATAGCCCACGCCATCTACATGGGTCCAGGCGATCGGACCCGAATCGCCTAATATTTTGTCGGCCCATAAAAATGACCTAAGGAACAATAGTCATCGCCTCACCCTGATCGTTCGTCATTTCCTTTGCATTTTAGGGCCATAAAACTAGAAATCTGCCCGATTCCTAAATTTTCGTGTGTTATAGCCCGCGCCATCTGCATGGGTCTGGGGGACCGGACCCGAATCGCCTAAAATTTTGCCGACCCATTAAAACGAGCTAAGTAACAATAGTCATCGACTCGACATGACCCTTCTACATGGGTCTGGGCGACCGGGCCCGAATCGCCTAAAATTTTACCAACCCTTCAAAAAGGACCTAAGGAACAATAGTCATCGCTTCGCCATGATCCTTCCTCGTTTTTTGTATTTTAGGACCATAAAACTGGAATTTCGCCCTATTCCATATTTTCATGTGTTATAGGCCACGCCATATGCATGGGTGCGGGCAACCGGACCCGTATCGCATAAAATTTTGTCGCCCCATAAAAAATGACCTAAGAAGTAATAGTCATCGCCTAGCGATAACCGTTCCTTATTTTTTGGCTTTTTAGGGCCATCAAACTGGAATTCCACCCGATTTCCAGATTTTCAGGTGCTACAGCCCATGTCATTTGCATGGGTCCCCACGACCGGACACGTATCGTCAAAAATTCTGTCGGCCCATAAAACATGACCTATGGAATAATAGTCATCGCCTCGCCATGATCGTTCCTCATTGTTTGGTATTTTAAGGCCATAAAATTGGAATTCCACCCGATTCCTAGATTTTTGTATACTATAGCCCGCGCCATTTGCATGAGTATGACCGACCAGACCGGAATCGCCTAAAGTTTTACTGTTCAATCAAAAACGATCTAAGGAACAATAGTCATCACCTAGCCATGACCGCTCCTTATTTTTTGGCGTTTAGGGCCATAAAACTGGAATTCCGCCCAATTTTTATATTTTCGTGTGCTATTGCCCATGCCATCTGCATGGGTGCGGCGCAACTGGATCCGAATCACCTTAAATTTCACCCGCCCATTAAAAAGGACCTAAGGAATAATAGTCATTACCTTGCGATGTTCGTTCCTCATTTTTTGGCATTTTAAGGTCATAAAGCTGGAATTCCACCCGATTCTCAGATTTTCTTGTATTATAGCCACACCATCTTCTTTGGTCCGGGCGATCGAACCCGAATCACCTAAAATTTTGTCGGCCCATAAAAATAACCTAAGGAACAATAGTTATCGCCTCGCCATGACTGTTCCTGATTTTTTGGCGTTTTAGGGCCATAAAACTAGAATTCCGCCCGATTTCCAAATTTTCGTGTGCTATAGCCCACGCCATCTGCATGGGTCCGAGCGACCGGACTTGAATCGCCTAAAATTTTGCCGGACTATCAAAAATAAATTAAGGAACAATAGTCATCGCCTCGCCATGACCGTTCCTCATTTTTAGCGTTTTAGGGCCATAAAACTGGAATTCCGGCCGATTCCTAGATTTTCCTGTTCTATAGCCCATGCCATCTGCATGGGTCAGAGCGACTGGACCCGAATCGCCTAACATTTAAATTTTCCATAAAAAAAGACCTAAGGAATAATAGTCATCGCCTCGCCATGACCGTTCCTCATGTTTTGGCATTTTCGAGCCATAAAACTGAAATTTCGCCTAATTTTTAAATTTTTGTATGCTATAGCCCGACCATCTATATTTCTGTTGACGGAGTCCATTAGCCTAAAATTTAGTAGGTTCATATTAAACAACCTAGTGACCACATTGCTTCACAATAACTTTCGAGTTTATTTTTCGGCGTTTCAGGGTCATGCAACACAAATTTATGATTTTCTCTAGTTTTTTAGTGTATATTAGTACATGTTAATTTTTTAAAAAAATTTTGACGGACTCCGATTGGCCTGAAATTTTATGTCCATAGTAAATGTCCTAATGACCAATACACATCGCTTCACCATGATTTTCAAGTTTATTTATTGGTGTTTTCGGATCCTACAACACAAATTTATAATTATATCCACTTTTTCGTATGTATTACAACATGCTAATTTTGTAGAATTTGTTTGACGGACTCCGATTGGTCTTAAATTTCTTAGATCTATAGAAAACGGCCTAGTGAGTAATACTCATTACTTTTCCATAATTTTTGAGTTTATTTTATGGAGTTTCAGAGTTATCCAACATAAATTTATGATTATATACAATTTTTTGTGTGTGTTAGTACTTGTTGATTTTGTAGATTATTTTATGGACTCCAATTTACCTGAAATTTCGTAGGTCCATATGAAAGGTCCTAGTGACCAATACGTATTTCTTCACAATAATTTTCGGGTTCATCTTATGGTGTTTGGGGCTGCAACATGAATTTATGATTGTATCCATTTTTTGTGGGTATTAGTATATGTTACTTTTTAAAAAAAAATAATATGGACTCCGATTGGCTTGAAATTTTGTAGGTCCATAGGAAACGGCCTAGTGACCAATACTCATCGCTTTGCCATATTTTTGAGTTTATTTTTTGGTGTTTTGGGATCCTGCAATACAAATTTGTGATTATATCCACTTTTTCGTGTGTAGAACATGCTGATTTTGTAGATTTCTTTTTTGACGGACTCCGAAAGATCTGAAATTTCGTAGGTCCATAAAAAACGGCCTAATGACTAATTCTCATTGCTTTACTATGACTTTCAAGTTTATTTTATAGCTTTTAGGGGTCATGCAATACGAATTTGTGATTATATATAGTTTTTTGTGTATTAGTACATGCTGATTTTGTAGATTTTTTTTTACGAACTCCACTTGCCTGAAATTCCGTAGGAAACGACATAGTGACCAATACATATTGCTTCACAATGACTTTCAGATTCATTTTATGATATTTCCGGTTCATACAACACAAATTTATGATTGTATTCACTTTTTCGTGTGTATCATTGCATGCTGATTTTGTAGAATTTTTTTGACGAACTCTGTTGACCTGAAATTTCATAGATCCAGAGAAAACGGCTTAGTGATCAATACTCATTATTTCACCATGACTTTCGTGTTGGATCATGCAATACGAATTTATGATTATATCCGATTTTTCATGTGAATTAATACATGTTGATTTTGTAGACTTTTTTGACAGACTCCGCTTGGTCTGAAATTTCGTAGGTTTATTGAAAACGGCCTAGTGATTAATACGCATGGCATTCGAGTTTATTTTAAGGTGCTTCAGAGTCATGAACACGAATTTTTGATTATATATAGTTTTTCATGTGTATTAGTACATGTTGATTTTATGGGGAGAAAAAAATACGGACTCCGATTGGCTTGAAATTTTATTGGTCCATAGAAAACGGCCTAGTGACCACTATGCATTGCTTTTCGATGACTTTTAGGTTCATTAGTGTATTTTCACAGTGTGAGGTCTATGGAGGGTAATGTGTATGCAGACTTTACCCCTATCCTGTGGAGATAAAGAGGCTATTTCCTAAAGACCCTCGACTCAAGGTTGTTCTTCAATTCTAGGTCATTCAAAATAAATTAAATTCCACACAGACATTGCATACATCAAATTCATCTACGAGGGACCTATGCCTTGCAGAATTTTTAAATATTCAAGTTTACAACAATTTCTCTAACCAAATGATGGAACCTAAGGGATTAAAAATATAATATGTAACGGTACAAATCGAATTTTACCTTGTATGTACAGTGCAATTTTCAGGCGAAAGGGGTTCAGACCCCTTCCGCCCCCTTAATCCGCCCCTGCATCCAAGTCTGCCATGCACACTATACAAATATGAAGTTGAAAACAAGAAGTATCTTAGAATCATAGTTCTGTTTTGGTAACATTAACAAAGAAGCACATAGGAGCAATCCTTTACGGATCTTGTATATGTGTTTAAATATTCAATAAATAACAGATTTTGAACCTAATAAATTAAATGGGTCATGAAAGAATTGCGAACTCAAACTCACAATTAATGTCGTTGGAGATGCTCTTTATTTTCCCCCTTTGGGTCTAAACGTTGTGCTGACTTAAACCCAAAGGAGGGCAATTTAATGCATGGATACATATCTGCAATGTCGGCATGAAATCTGAAAGAATGGAGGATCCTTACCATTGGATAGTTGTTATGTATTGTTTCATAATGTATCGTATTGTGTTGTATTGTATCGTTTATACAATGTTTGTATAGATTGCATTGTTTACCCTCGTTTCATGATATCATATGTCAAGAATATGAAGAATACACTTGCAATATTATTAAAGAAAAAGTAAGGTACGAGATAATATTATTATATAAAAATGTAGGGTAAAAGATAAGAAAGGACTATTTAATAATAAAAAAAAGGTAAGATGAGAAATAAATAAGGTAACGATGCGACCACACCAAATCGGTTATTCCATAAAGTGACACTTTTCGTCATTATGTAACGACAGATTTAACGTTACGATACAATAAAATTTATTATATTTAAAATAACAGTACAATACAATACAAGATATAACGACCATCCAAACAAACAGTTAAGGAATCCTTTATGAAGAAGAACATGGCCAAGGGAAAGAAGAATATTCATAAGGAATCCATAAGATTATTATATAAAGAAAGGAAATGATTCAATAAACTTCAGAAAACTAAACTCAAAACACAAAACAAACTGCTAGACACGTTCTCCTAGTTCTAAAAAAATATACAACCTGTTCTTCATTTCAACAGTCAACCGTCGATGGAATTCTCCGAGGAGGCCGCAGCAACTTCATCCATTGCTAACTTATCCAATGATTCAGAATCAGTGTTGCCAGTTCTTCCCCTTGAGATAATACATGAAATACTCCTAATTCTACCTGTGAAGGCCTTGCTGAAGATGAGGTGTGTTTCTAAATCTTGGCTTTCTCTAATCTCTAGTCCTCAATTCATCAAAACCCATCTAAAATTTTCAACCAAGAAACAGGATTTAAGGCTTCTTTTTAGCGGATCTCCTGAGAATAATAGCCATAGGTTTTACACTTGCTCGCTCTACGCTATTATGTATCAAGAATCTCTCCATCAGCCTATTGAGCTTGATTTGTCTTGCAAAGATTACCACATGGTTGAGGGTTCATGTGATGGGTTATTGTGTCTTTCTGTTGGTCGTGAAGAACTATATCTATGGAATCCGTCTATACGAAAGTTGAAAAGATTGGCCTGGTCAGGAAAAAATAATCTGCATTATACTACTTATGGTTTTGGTTATAATGAGTCCCAAGATGATTATAAAGTTGTAAAAGTTGACGGGTCACGTAGAGCGTATGGATTTCGAGGGTTTGAACATGTAAATAATGTTAGTATTTACAGTTTAAGAACTAATTCTTGGAAAAGTATTCTTGAGAAATTCCCAGGTGTTTTCTTTTGCAGAGATCCTGCTAAATTTGTAAATGGAAAACTTCATTGGACTAAGGTGGTTTCGGTCCCATATTTTGCAACTAGTGAGTATGCAATTCGGCCGATTTTCATCTCCCAAAATGATGATATTTTGATGCAATATTCAACACAGAATGCTTTAAAGCATTCTGAGATTCAAATCCATGACGATTCTGGAGTTCAGTTTAATCTGTACATTGAAAGTCTTGTTTCGCCAAATTTTGTGGAGGAAGTTTGAAAAAATGTGGATCAATGAGTAAAGGATGGAAAATTATTCTATCGCAAATCATAAATTCTTTACTCAATGGTTCTGGAGATTTATCAAAGAGGAGAAAAAAATATGTGGCCTCAGTGATAACTCTTTCGACAAAGGCTCTTTGCTTTGTATTTCTTTTCTTTTGTTTTGTTTTTTGAATGTTCAATTCTTTGTTGCTTCAGCTTTACAATTCTTGGACAATACCAAAATGCTTATTTTGGATGATTATTAAGAAATGAAATGATTTTATAAAACTTCTACTGACCGGAGAAGTTTCCTTCGACGCTTACAAATTGCTTGCACCTTCTGCAGGTCAACATCTTTCAAAACCTGCAGCTTATAAATGTTTTTAGTGGAGAAAAAACAACGGTGCCAAAAAACATTACATACCTTTTTTTTGGTAAGTAAAAACATTTTATTTACCATTTTAAAAAAACTAGTGAGTATGCGATTTGGCCAAGTATGCATAACTGGTAAAGTTGTTGTCATGTGACCAGGAGGTCACGGGTTCGAGCCGTGAAAACAACCTCTTGCAGAAATGTAAGGTAAAACTGCTTACAATAGACCCTTATGGTCCGGCCCTTTCTCAAACCTCGCGCATAGCGGGAGTTTAGTGCACCCGACAGCCCTTTTTCATTTTAAAAAAAACATTACATACCTTTTCCATACTCATTTTCAAAGTGATTAAACAGGTGAGAGTACATGTATCCAATCTCCAAAAGGAATGATATGTTAGAAGCAAAACTAGACATAAATGTTGAGAATATAAAATAACCATAAGAAGTGGATAATCAGAAAAACAGTTGCCAAAGGATAAGGAAAAAAGAGCATTCATCTTCAATTCTACTATACAGCAGAGGGGGAAACAATTGAGGTTTGAAGATGTTCAATAATATGAATTACTTGGTGCGGATTGTGTGATATGCGACCTATGTTGCTCAGACTCGGCATTTGAACCGGATATGAATCTAGAAGACAGAATTCTTTATCACATAAATTGTATTTGATATGATAATGAAAAGAATTGAGTTTAATTAAATGGAGAAGGATGATTCATATAGTCAACCCCAATTTTTTATGAACGAGGTTGATGGGTTCATAAAACATCTACTTACCAACCTTGGGAGAATTTTGCACATATTCAGAGGGAGATCTAGGATTCTAAGAAGATGGGTGCACTATTACAAAGAAGTAAATTTATATTTGACGAGTTCAACCTTTAGGTTCTTATCATCAATCTATTACTATTCAGAAAATTATAGGTTAAAATAAAAATAAAAAAAATCTTGCAAATTTTGCGATTTTTAACATATATACCCATACTCCAGATAAAAAATGCTGGATTCACTGAATCATACTACATCATCTACTGCTATTAGTTTTAATTAGGCAAAATATATAAGTTGGCACTTGAACTATGGGCCAAATCCCTGTTACACACTTTCTGTGGGCGAAAATAATATTACACACTTAACCTTTTAAAAGTGTGTCTAATATATACCACTTTTTTCTTGACCACTTTACCAAAATATGAGTAATATCACGCACCAATAAGGCCATGACACGTGTCATTAGTATACAAAAATATCTTAATTTACACACATACCCTCGTCTTCTTCAACCCCATCTCTTTCCCATCCATCTCGTCCTCCATGGACCACCAGAAAAATCAGCACACACAATTCAACCCAAAAATTTGGAGCCCAAGTGATTTAATCCGTGAAAGAAATAAAAGGCATCAAAAGCTAATAAGCCATGGCTCACTAAATTGCATACCAGCAAATAAATTGGTGATTTGATTTTCAATTTTAACAATCTCTTCCTCCTTATATCCCTCGATTTTAACAAGTGATTCAATTTTCAATTGTCTTTAGCAAATCGTTTCGCATTCTCCCTTGCTATTATCACAATTCTAACGTGAAATGTGTGAACTCCCATGTGTCCAAATTCTTCGAGAAAAAAATATCCAAATACCTCTCGACTTCTAACTATTATTTACGAATACCCTTAAGTAGAAGACTCGTTAGTGGTCTAGCGCAAGTGATTATCCTAACTATCGGCCAAATCAATGGGGCATGCCCAAAACATGTCCGTAGTGACCTAAAACCGGTCCTTTTTGATCGGCCACCAATTTGTGAATGGAAGGATGTACTCAAATCCTCTAGTGTGCCAATTGCATCTTGGAGCTTCCCAAAATTGTGAGGTGAACTGAATGCCTCGATCTAAAATGATAGACAATTGCACCCTATATAAAAGAACAATCTCCTCCGGATAAAACTGAGTGTATTGAACCATCAAGTGTGTCGTCTTGATTAGTAGGAAGTGGCGCCAACATAGTGAGATGATCGCGATCACCCAAGAGGAGTCTGGCTTCCGAAAGGCACATGGTAAACCTATCACAAAGTCCATATTCATACGCTCCCTCTTCCATTGTGATATTACGGTTCATTAACTAATCCCCTTGAGGTGCAAGAGAAAGGAGAAGAAAGAACTGATTAGATAGAGTATGACAAGCATGCCATATTACTGATCATTAGTTTTCAAGTTATAAGCCTGCTCTATAATTTCTTTTTACTTTTATGGGTTTATAAAACTTTTAATGACCAATCTTGGGAGAAGTTTGCTTCAAAGCTTAGAAGTCGCTTGCACCTTCTGCAGATCAGCATCTTTCCAACCTACAGCTCATAAACATTTTAAGCAGAGCAAAAATATTGTGAAAAAACACTATATACCTTTTTCATACTCATCTTTTAAAGTGATTGTAAAGGCGAGAGTACAAGACTAAACTAAGAACAGATATTCAATCTCCAAGAGGAATGACATGTTAGAAGCAAAACTAGATGTAACTGTAGGGAATATAACCATAAGAAGTAGATAATCAGAAAACAGTACCAGAGGATAAGGAAAAAAGAGCATCCACCTTCAATTCTCACTGCAGAGGAAAAAGAAATTGAGATTTCAAGATGTTCAAAAATATGAATTACTTGGTACGGGTTGTGTGATATGAGACCAAATAACGGATCTACTAAGCCATTGGCTCAAATTCATCATTCATACAGTCTACCCTAACCCTCCTCCTTTACCGAGGCTTGGGACCGGCAATGTGAGCAAGCTCAAACAGAAGGTGTTACTACCAATTCTTTCCATAGGCGTAATGGCCTCTGGGCCACTTAAACTTGCACCGGATTTTAAAGTCGATATATGAACATTCGGTTTTCCCATTTTAGCACTCAACTCGATAAAAATACTTATAATAAACCCCTCCCTCGGAGCGTGTATCTCAATTGCCGGACATAAATACCACGTCAGATACTAAGACCATTTAATGTTTGATATTTGTAATATCTGGGTCCCATCCTTTTCAAAACCAATTTACCAAATTTTTAATTTTTGTTCTCTTTTCTTTCTTCTTCACCGTAGCTTCGCCAACACCTTCCATTGCCCAACCACCATTTCCAATAGTAAAAATTCAAATTTGATCAATTCAAATTCTAGTACATATCTTAACCAAACCTCAGTCTAGAAATTAGTCCAAACAAGCCATCAGATCCTCTAAAAAAATATCAAAACCATTCCGACAAGGTTTCCCTTGAAAAAAATGACATCTCGGCGACACTCGTTAAAATCAAAACTAACAGACCTTCTTATGCACCTATTACTTCCCACGCCTGGAAGTTTCCAGTAATTTCTTCGTCTCAACCGACCAAAGAAGATCATTGGAAATGCTGTCACCACCATACCTTTGTCGTCAACTGAAAAAATGAGATAGACCAACCAACGCCAAAATGATTAGTTTGTGGAGAAATGAAGACTGACCAAGGAATTGTTCAAAGTTGCAATGAAGAGAAAAGAGGCGGGGGTGGGGGAACGGGAAGAAACAAAGGAGGAAAAAAGAAAATTGTGTGTTTTTGTGTGTGTGTGTGGTGTGTGTGTGTGTGTGGGGGGGGGGGGGGGAGGGATTTAAGCTTTCAGGCGATCCGGTTACGGGGGGGGGGGGGGGGGGAGGGTTTTATAAGGAAGAAGATGAGGTAAATTGACTCGGCACGAAGTTTGAGAAAAAAAAAGACTTTTGAAACTTGTGGTCTTAAAAGCTTAAGGGGTAAAAGCTTTGTGGGTCATGACATTTATGTGGTTATAAAAACTTCTCATTAAGGGTAAAATAGGTAAAATGAAGAGTTTAAAGTTGAATTATTTCCAAATTTAGAAATGTGTCATTTATTTTGGAACAGACTAAAAAGGAAAATACATCATATAATTTGAAACATAGGGAGTATTTTTTTCATTCAGATTTAATATTTTTAAATACAGTAATACGAACGACACTTTTTCTGCGTGATTAGCACGTACTTTGACCACGTCAGCTATGCTACTGCCACATAAGCATAGTCAAAGGTCAGAGGTGTTCACTTATAAGTAATCGATTGAGTTGAGGTGCTAAAATAGGAAAATCGAAAGTTCATATATCGGCTTTAAAATCCGGTGCAAGTTTAGGTGGCCCAGAAGCCATTTCGCCCTTTCCATATACTGCTTATTTTTGTAGGACCAAAATATTATTTTAAAAACATTTGTAGGACCAAAATAGATATTCCTTCCGCAAGTGTTTCCTTTTCAAGGATGCACCAAATATGAAAATTGAATTTGCACATAGATGCAGTACACCAGAAAGCTTTCCAAACAGCAAAGAGATTAAACCCACACATAGTTCAAGATCTTGCGTTGAACTTGACAGAATTTCTTTTAGCTATTAATTCTGTTTATAATGATTTACCACCACATCTAAATTAATAGGAAATTTTTTCAAAAGGGCTTTGACTCTTTGCAAATGCACCAAGATCATCATTAAGAGGAAATTTATATTACAACAAAAAGGGCAGCCCGGTGGACTAAGCTCCCGCTATGCGCGGAGTCCGGGGAAGGGCCGGACCACAAGGGTCTATCGTATGCAACACCAATCAGAAAATCACCAGACAATTCTATAAAGTATGGTCCATATGCATATGCACATACATAATCTAGATATATAAGTTATATTAGAAGTGTAGAAACCATCGTTACAGACCATGTTTTAATCTCACCAGCACAGGAATTGTCAGAATAGAAGCTTGTGAAATACAACTAAAAGAGAAGCAATAGCCATGGCCAACCAAGCAAACCAACAAAAAGCAAAAATTAAAGTAAAATTCAGATCGCTAACCTGAGCCAGCAACTGTAGTGGCTTGCATGTACTTCTCGTCTTGAATATACCTAGCAGCACAAACGTCCATGAGCTAGTCTCTATTGCTCCTGGCTCGGCTACAACATACCCGTCAAAATCCAATTGCAAGAAAAACCCGAGATCTCCAAATTTGAAACCTCTCCGGTAATCAAAATTTTCACTTTAAGTCCTACCAAAAGCCTCTTCTTCCGACAGGCCTCCACTATCATACAGTTCCAAAGTACTTTGCATTATTTTCGAAGCCCTAAACTCATTCCTCTTATGAATTATATATGCTTTGGATGGAAAGGAAGTGTATTGGCTGACGGTACTATATGACTCATCCATCCCTAGAAAAAGTTAATTGGATGTTACTTCTTCTGCACGTATCATAAGATAGCCTTACTCTCGAATTCTCTCTACCAAAACTTTAATTCAGGTAGCAAGCTGAATCAAATTATCTAAGAGAATGCAAGAGCAAGGCAACCTTATCACACCTGCGTAAGAAGTGACATCCAATTTACAATTTTTTTAAAATAGACAAGACGAGTCACATGATGCCATTAGACAACACAAAGGAACTTCCCCTCATGCTAGGGCTGCTTATCAGGCGGATTGAGCGGTTAATTACTCTTAACGGTTTGGCTTAACGGTTATCGGCTTTTAAATGTATTAATCCGCTAGCCATCCGATAAGATATCGGGCGGATTGATATCGGTTTAGCTCTTATCGGGCGGTTATTGGGCGGGTTATCGGCCTAATTCAATCTATATTGCGTGTATTAATTGTTTGCTAACCGCCTAGCATATAAATTCAGAATAGGAAATTATACACTGAGTCCAGACATACATGTCTGTTAACGCCTACATAAGAATGATGTAGTGTGTCATGTGTTGTAGAGTGAAAAAAGATGTGGTACAACACTGATGTTCTTCTATTAAACATAGACAACATGCATTAGTTTTAAAAAATAAAAGCAGAGGTGAACGATAGACATCAACTTAAACAATCTTGTTGTAGGGTGGGAGAATAAGCTAAGCTAAGTCAAGCCTGGGATCTTCTTATGCATAGTACGTAAGGGTTCTGATTATTTAGGAATTAGGCGTTAGAACTTAGAGATAAAGTACTGGAAGGGTTTTTGATCTTTAATATATATATATATATATTCTTAACGGGTTAACGGATTATCCGTTAAGAAAATTGAATAATCCGCCCCCAAACCGATAAGCCGTTAATAAAAAAATTTCAATCCGTTCCCCGTCCGTTAAACCGTTAACCCGATACTAATAAGCCATTAAGCTTCGATTTCGGTTCGGTTTTCGATTTCGGTTTGATTATGAACACCCCTACCTCATGCAACATCAACCAACACACTTCTGTTGTGATGAAAGAAGAAACAGAGGAACTTGCTATTAGTAGAATGTGGATAACTAATCAAAGAGATACGTGCAAAGGAAATAAGCACTGAAGCATAATTTTTTCTGATATGAAGCAAATCATCTGATGGAATATCATGCTTGAGACTAGCATATGATATACGATTCTAATTCTTAATAAAGCAATATGTGATACTTTTTTAATGGTTTTAGTAAAGATAGCAATAGCCATGGCCAACCAAGCAAACCAATAAAAAGCAAAAATTAAAGTAAAATTCAGATCACTAACCTGAGCCAGCAGCTGTAGTGGCTTGCCTGTACTTCTTGTCTTGAAGATACCTAGCACCACAAACGTCCATCAGCTAGTCTTCTTTTCTGGTATAAAGCAAATCATCTGATGGAATATCATGCTTAAGACCACCATATGATATACGATTCTAATTCTTAATAGCGCAAGATGTGATACTTTTTTAATGGTTTTAGTAAAGATAGCAATAGCCATGGCCAACCAAGCAAACAAACAAAAAGCAAAAATTAAAGTAAAATTCAGATCACTAACCTGAGCCAGCAGCTGTAGTGGCTTGCCTATACTTCTTGTCTTGAAGATACCTAGCAGCACAAACGTCCATGAGCTGGACTCTATTGTTCCTTGCTCGGCTACAACATACCCGTCAAAATCCAATTGCAAGAAAAACCCGAGATCTCAAATTTGAAACCTCTCCGGTAATCATAATTTTCATTTTAAGTCCTGCCAAAAGCCTCTTCTTCCGACAGGCCTCCACTGTCATACAGTTCCAAAGTACTATGCATTATTTTCGAAGCCCTAAACTCATTTCTCCTATGAATTGTATATGCTTTGGATAGAAAGGAAGTGTATTGGCTGACGGTACCATATGACTCATCCATCCCTAGAAAAAGTGAATTGGATGTTACTTCTTCTGCACGTATCATGAGGTAGCCTTACTCTCGAATTCTCTCTACCAAAAATTTAATTCAAGTAGCAAGCTGAATCAAATTATCTAAGAGAATGCAAGAGCAAGGCAACCTTATCACACCTACGTAAGAAGTGACATCCAATTTACAATTTTTTTAAAATAGACAAGACGAGTCACATGATGCCATTAGACAACACAGAGGAACTTCCTCTCATGCAACATCAACCAACACACTTCTGCTGTGATGAAAGAAGAAACAGAGGAGCTCGCTTTTAGTAGAATGTGGATAACCATTCAAAGTGATGCCTGCAAAATGAATAAGAACAAATCATCTAATGGAATATCATGCTTAAGACCAGCATATGATATACGATTTTAATTCTTAATAAAGCAATATGTGATACTCTTTTAATGGTTTTAGTAAAGATAGGAATAGCCATGGCCAACCAAGCAAACCAACAAAAAGCAAAAATTAAAGTAAAATTCAGATCGCTAACCTGAGCCAGCAGTTGTAGTGGCTTGCATGTACTTCTTGTCTTGAATATACCTAGCAACACAAACGTGCATGAGCTAGTCTCTATTGTTCCTGGCTCGGCTACAACATACCCGTCAAAATCCAATTGCAAGAAAAACCCGAGATCTCCAAATTTAAAACCTCTCCGGTAATCATTATTTTCACTTTAAGTCATACCAAAAGCCTGTTCTTCCGACAGGCGTCCACTGTCATACAGTTCCAAAGTACCTTGCATTCCTCCTATGAATTATATTTTCTTTGGATGGAAAGGAAGTGTATTGGCTGATGGAACCATATGACTCATCCATCTCTAGAAAAAGTGAATTGGATGTTACTTCTTCTGCACGTATCATAAGGTAGCCTTACTCTCGAATTCTCTCTACCAAAAAATTTAATTCAGGCAGCAAGCTGAATCAAATTATCTAAGAGAATGCAAGAGCAAGGCAACCTTATCACACCTGCGTAAGAAATGACATCCAATTTGCAATTTTTTTAAAATGGACAAGACGAGTCACATGATGCCATTAGACAACACAGAGGAACTTCCTCTCATACAACATCAACCAACACACTTCTGTTGCGATGGAAGAAAAAACAGAGGAGCTCGCTTTTAGTAGAATGTGGATAACCATTCAAAGAGATGCCTGCAAAATGAATAAGAACAAATCGTCTAATGGAATATCATGCTTAAGACCAGCATATGATATACGATTCTAATTCTTAATAAAGCAATATGTGATACTCTTTTAATGGTTTTAGTAAAGATAGGAATAGCCTTTGCTAACCAAGCAAACCAACAAAAAGCAAAAATTAAAGTAAAATTCAGATCGCTAACCTAAGCCAGCAACTGTAGTGGCTTGCATGTACTTCTTGTTTTTAATATACCTAGCAGCACAAACGTCCATGAGCTAGTCTCTATTGTTCCTGGCTCGGCTACAACATACCCGTCAAAATCCAATTGCAAGAAAAACTCGAGATCTCCAAATTTGAAACCTCTCCGGTAATCATAATTTTCACTTTAAATCCTACCAAAAGCCTCTTCTTCCGACAGGCCTCCACTGTCATACAGTTCCAAAGTACTTTGCATTATTTTTGAAGCCCTAAACACATTTCTCGTATGAATTATATATGCTTTGGAGGGAAAGGAAGTGTATTGGTTGACGGTACCATATGACTCATCCATCCCTAGAAAAAGTGAATTGGATGTTACTTCTTCTGCACGTATCATGAGGTAGCCTTACTCTCGAATTCTCTCTACCAAAAAATTTAATTCTAGCAGCAAGCTGAATCAAATTATCTAAGAAAATACAAGAGCAAGGCAACCTTATCACACCTGCGTAAGAAGTGACATCCAATTTACATTTTTTTTTAAATGGACAAGACGAGTCACATTATGCCATTAGACAACATAGAGGAACTTCCCCTCATGCAACATCAACCAACACACTTCTGTTGTGATGAAAGAAGAAACAGAGGAGCTTGCTTTTAGTAGAATATGGATAACCAATCAAAGAGATGCCTGCAAAAGGAATAAGCACTGAAGCATAATATATTCTGATATGAAGCAAATCATCTGATGGAATATCATGCTTGAGACCAGCATATGATATACGATTCTAATTATTAATAAAGCAATATGTGATACTATTTTAATGGTTTTAGTAAAGATAACAATAGCCACGGCCAACCAAGCAAACCAACAAAAAGCAAAAATTAAAGTAAAATTCAGATCACTAACCTGAGCCAGCAGCTGTAGTGGCTTGCCTGTACTTCTGGTCTTGAAGATACCTAGCATCACAAACGTCCATCAGCTAGTCTTCTTTTCTGATATAAAGCAAATCATCTGATGGAATATCATGCTTAAGACCACCATATGATATACGATTCTAATTCTTAACAAAGCAATGTGTGAATACTTTTTTAATAGTTTTAGTATAGATAGCAATAGCCATGACCAACCAAGCAAACCAACAAAAAGCAAAAATTAAAATAAAATTCAGTTCACTAACCTGAGCCAGCAGCTGTAGTGGCTTGCCTATACTTCTTGTCTTGAAGATACCTTGCACCACAAACATCCATGAGCCAGTCTCTATTGTTCCCGCTCGGCTAAAACATACCCGCCAAAATCCAATTGCAAGAAAAACCCGAGATCTCCAAATTTGAAACCTCTCCGGTAATCATAATTTTCACTTTAAGTCATACCAAAAGCCTGTTCTTCCGACAGGCATCCACTGTCATACAGTTCCAAAGTACTTTGCATGCCTCCTATGAATTATATTTGCTTGGGATGGAAAGGAAGTGTATTGGCTGATGGTACCATATGACTCATCCATCTCTAGAAAAAGTGAATTGGATGTTACTTCTTCTGCACGTATCATGAGCTAGCCTTACTCTCGAATTCTGTCTACATAAATTTAATTCAGGCAGCAAGATGAATCAAATTATCTAAGAGAATCCAAGAGCAAGGCAACCTTATCACACCTGCGTAAGAAATGACATCCAATTTACAATTTTTTAAAAATGGACAAGACGAGCCACATGATGCCATTAGACAACACAGAGGAACTTCCTCTCATACAACATCAACCAACACACTTCTGCTGTGATGAAAGAAGAAACAGAGGAGCTTGCTTTTAGTAGAATGTGGATAACCATTCAAAGAGATACCTGCAAAATGAATAAGAACAAATCATCTGATGGAATATCATGCTTAAGACCAGCATATGATATACGATTCTAATTCTTAATAAAGCAATATGTGATACTCTTTTAATGGTTTTAGTAAAGATAGGAATAGCCAAGACCAACCAAGCAAACCAATAAAAAGCAAAAATTAAAGTAAAATTCAGATCGCTAACCTGAGCCAGCAACTATAGCGGCTTGCATGTACTTCTTGTCTTGAATATACCTAGCAGCACAAACGTCCAAGAGCTAGTCTCTATTGTTCCTGGCTCGGCTACAACATACCCGTCAAAATCCAATTGCAAGAAAAACCCGAGATCTCCAAATTTGAAACCTCTCCGGTAATTATAATTTTCACTTTAAGTCCTACCAAAAGCCTGTTCTTCCGACAAGCGTCCACTGTCATACAGTTCCAAAGTACCTTGCATTCCTCCTATGAATAATATTTGCTTTGGATGGAAAGGAAGTGTATTGGCTGATGGTACCATATGACTCATCCATCTCTAGAAAAAGTGAATTGGATGTTACTTCTTCTGCACGTATCATGAGGTAGCCTTACTCTCGAATTCTCTCTACCAAAAAATTTAATTCAAGCAGCAAGCTGAATCAAATTATCTAAGAGAATGCAAGAGCAAGGCAACCTTATCACACCTGCGTAAGAAGTGACATCCAATTTACATTTTTTTAAAATGGACAAGACGAGTCACATTATGCCATTAGACAACACAGAAGAACTTCCCCTCATGCAACATCAACCAACACACTTCTGTTGTGATGAAAGAAGAAACAGAGGAGCTTGCTTTTAGTAGAATGTGGATAACCAATCAAAGAGATGCCTGCAAAAAGAATAAGCACTTAAGCATAATTTTTTCTGATATAAAGCAAATCATCTGATGGAATATCATGCTTAAGACCACCATATGATATACGATTATAATTCTTAATCAAGCAATATGTGATACTTTTTTAATAGTTTTAGTAAAGATAGCAATAGCCATGGCCAACCAAGCAAACCAACAAAAAGCAAAAATTAAAATAAAATTCAGTTCACTAACCTGAGCCAGCAGCTGTAGTGGCTTGCATGTACTTCTTGTCTTGAAGATACCTTGCACCACAAACGTCCATGAGCCAGTCTCTATTGTTCCTGGCTCGGCTAAAACATACCCGTCAAAATCCAATTGCAAGAAAAACCCGAGATCTCCTAATGTGAAACCTCTCCAGTAATCATAATTTACACTTTAAGTCCTACCAAAAGCATGTTCTTCCGACAGGCGTCCACTGTCATACAGTTCCAAAGTACCTTGCAGTCCTCCTATGAATTATATTTGCTTTGGATGGAAAGGAAGTGTATTGGCTGATGGTACCATATGACTCATCCATCTCTAGAAAAAGTGAATTGGATGTTACTTCTTCTGCACGTATCATGAGCTAGCCTTGCTCTCGAATTCTGTCTACCAAAAAATTTAATTCAGGTAGCAAGACGAATCAAATTATCTAAGAGAATGCAAGAGCAAGGCAACGTTATCACACCTGCGTAAGAAATGACATCCAATTTACATTTTTTTTAAAATGGACAAGACGAGCCACATGATGCCATTAGACAACACAGAGGAACTTCCTCTCATACAACATCAACCAACACACTTCTGCTGTGATGAAAGAAGAAACAGAGGAGCTTGCTTTTAGTAGAATGTGGATAACCATTCAAAGAGATGCCTGCAAAATGAATAAGAACAAATCATCTGATGGAATATCATGCTTAAGACCAGCATATGATATACGATTCTAATTCTTAATAAAGCAATATGTGATACTCTTTTAATGGTTTTAGTAAAGATAGGAATAGCCAAGACCAACCAAGCAAACCAACAAAAAGCAAAAATTAAAGTAAAATTCAGATCGCTAACCTGAGCCAGCAACTGTAGCGGCTTGCATGTACTTCTTGTCTTGAATATACCTAGCAGCACAAACGTCCAAGAGCTAGTCTCTATTGTTCCTGGCTCGGCTACAACATACCCGTCAAAATCCAATTGCAAGAAAAACCCGAGATCTCCAAATTTGAAACCTCTCCGGTAATTATAATTTTCACTTTAAGTACTACCAAAAGCCTGTTCTTCCGACAAGCGTCCACTGTCATACAGTTCCAAAGTACCTTGCATTCCTCCTATGAATTATATTTGCTTTGGATGGAAAGGAAGTGTATTGGTTGATGGTACCATATGACTCATCCATCTCTAGAAAAAGTGAATTGGATGTTACTTCTTCTGCACGTATCATGAGGTAGCCTTACTCTCGAATTCTCTCTACCAAAAAATTTAATTCAGGTAGCAAGCTGAATCAAATTATCTAAGAGAATGCAAGAGCAAGGCAACCTTATCACACCTGCGTAAGAAGTGACATCCAATTTACATTTTTTTTAAAATGGACAAGACGAGTCACATTATGCCATTAGACAACACAGAAGAACTTCCCCTCATGCAACATCAACCAACACACTTCTGTTGTGATGAAAGAAGAAACAGAGGAGCTTGCTTTTAGTAGAATGTGGATAACCAATCAAAGAGATGCCTGCAAAAGGAATAAGCACTAAAGCATAATTTTTTCTGATATGAAGCAAATCATCAATTGGAATATCATGCTTGAGATCAGCATATGATATACGATTCTAATTCTTAATAAAGCAATATGTGATACTTTTTTAATGGTTTTAGTAAAGATAGCAATAGCCATGGCCAACCAAGCAAACCAACAAAAAGCAAAAATTAAAGTAAAATTCAGATCACTAACCTGAACCAGCAGCTGTAGTGGCTTGCATGTACTTCATGTCTTGAAGATACCTAGCACCACAAACGTCCATCAGCTAGTCTTCTTTTCTGATATAAAGCAAATCATCTGATGGAATCATGCTTCAGACAAGCATCTCATATACGATTCTAATTCTTAATAAAGCAATATGTGATACTTTTTTAATGGTTTTAGTAAAGATAGCAATAGCCAAGGCCAACCAAGCAAACCAACAAAAAGCAAAAATTAAAGTAAAATTCAGACCACTAACCTGAGCCAGCAGCTGTAGTGGCTTGCATGTACTTCTTGTCTTGAGGATACCTAGCACCAGAAACGTCCATGACCTAGTCTCTATTGTTCCTGGCTCGACTACAACATTGCAAGAAAAACCCGAGATCTCCAAATTTGAAACCTCTCTGGTAATCATAATTTTCACTTTAAGTCCTACCCAAAGCCTCTTCTTCCGACAGGCCTCCACTGTCATACAGGTCCAAAGTACTTTGCATTATTTTCGAAGCCCTAAACTCATTCCTCCTATGAATTAAATATGCTTTGGATGGAAAGGAAGTGTATTGGCTGATGGTACCATATGACTCATCCATCCCTAGAAAAATTGAATTGGATGTTACTTCTTCTGCACGTATCATGAGGTAGCCTTGCTCTCGAATTCTCTCTACCAAAAAATTTAATTCAGCTGAATCAAATTATCTAAGTGAATGCAAGAGCAAGGCAACCTCATCACAACTGCGTAAGAAGTGACATCCAATTTACAATTTTTTTTAAAATGGACAAGACGAGTCACATGATGCCATTAGACAACACAGAGGAACTTCCTCTCATGCAACATCAACCAACACATTTCTGTTGTGATGAAAGAAGAAACAGAGGAGCTTGCTTTTAGTAGAATGTGGATAACCAATCAAAGAGATGCCTGCAAAAGGAATAAGAACTGAAGCATAATTTTTTCTGATATGAAGCAAATCATCTAATGGAATATCATGCTTGAGACCAGCATATGATATACGATTCTAATTCTTAATAAAGCAATATGTGATACTTTCTTAATGGTTTTAATAAAGATAGAACAGGATCTCCTTTTAATAATTCTTTTAAATACCCTATAACAAAGCTCTTGAATCATAGGAGACTAGACACAAAAATTAGAGCTTCGAGAATTCAGAAGTTTAAGTATCACCACGCAGCTGCTCAACCCCTGAGGAAGAAAAAATAGAAGAAGAGATTGTGAGATGTTTCCCTTCAATGTATAAATCTGTAGGCAGGATGTTCCCCATGCAATCAATAAAATTACTTATTTTCCTTTCTCCTTTGCTACTAGGAAAGTAAGGAATTTCTATTAGTGCATGACCTTGAGTTGCATTGGTTTTGTCATGTGTGACGTTCGCCAATGATGGATCATAGTTGTTCATTACTTTAGACTTTCTAGGAGTCAACTTTGGCTTGCCCCTTCCCTCTTATTAGCCATATAGGTTTGGAACCCTATACAATGGGCTGCTTGCCGCTTCATCAATAAAATTATCAAAATTCCATTTGCTTCTCCCTTTTTCTCCATTCTTTATAATTAGAAAGAAGAAAGAAGGACGAGGAAATCTCATCTAAAGACATGGAATAAGAAACGATCCTATTGATGTAGATTCCGTAACTTTTTCAAAATGGGAAGTTCTGACACATTTGGGATTTTTTTGGAAATTAAAACCAGATACTAATTCTTGAGCTGGCATGTATAGAATCAAAAATAGGATATTGTCAGATGTGATTGAAAATCTCGATACATATATTCGGATTAGTATCTGAAGGCGGAAATCATTATTTTTAGTCCGCCAAATCCCTAGGGTTTTAAAGTTGTTTATGCTGAAATCTTATGCAAATCTTTACTTTGATGAATTTTACTTTTTCCTGCATAAGGCTCTCTCACATTTTTTAATTAAAGTTTTAAACTTAATTTCTTGCTTAAATAGCGACGATTCATGCACAAAGTTGCAGAAAATCTCAAAGACCAGAATTTTCTGAAAATGAATTCATGCTCCATGTCAAAACTAAAATAAGAGCTTTTTTGGTACGATCAGTCGATCACCAGGAACAAACTGATTGCTAATAAGCATTCAAGTTACTCCTGCATCTTTTCCGCTTAAATCGGAATGAGTAAGCATATCCAATATTTGAGCTTCCATTTTAGGTAAAATATCCTGTAGGATTCAGTACTTGACAGTTGTTCTATTCATTTGGTACTATTAAACTAGGCTAGACAATTGACAGTCAATAACATCAGAAACAGAACCAACTTTCCAAGAAGAAATGAACAGAATGATACCGAAAAATTGAAACTAAATATACATATACAATAACTACTATAACTCAATCACACACAATTTGGGGTCGGCTATATGATTCCTCACTGAATTTCTCCAATTTGTCAACTCATTTCATCATCATATCAAATAAAAATAGAAGTGAAAATTAACTTAAATACATATAAATAATATTAAGATTGAAAGTTCTCTATATTTTTACTGGCATATACATCTATGATAAGGTCAAAATACTCCTAGGAAAAACCAATAGGTTCAATAATAGTGATAATAATATTAATATTGAAAGTTCTCTATATTTTTACTGGCATATACATCTATGATAAGGTCAAAATACTCCTAGGAAAAGCCGAAAGATTCAAAATCAACGTGTTATTTTATTCCATTGTGTCCTATCTTTAACTAAGTCGGAATTTATTCCAAAACTTAGTAGGTTTTCGAGACAATTTCCTTCCATGTGATTCTCGTCCCGTTTTAAGTTTTAACACCTTCACTCACCAAGAAAGTAAACATGCACATAATGTTAACTTTTTCCTTTGATGTGAAAAATTCAGAGCACTTACAGCTGACAGCCAAACTTGATTAGATACTTGTTGGGCAGCTTTGTTTTTCCCTGGAGGCACAACGGAAGGACAAATCAATAGGAAGTACAGCAAGAAATAAATAAGAAATCATAAAGAACACATAAATGCCTCCACCAATATTTAACTAAATAAAGTAGCATAAATCTACTGAACTGCTGGTTCAAATTCATCAGTTGTATGATCTAGACCTTAAGATATTTAAGATATCATATGTGTGATCATTGCAAGGAAATTTAATGGCAGCTCTTGTGAAGCTAATTGATGAGAAAAATCTTCAAAAAGAAACTGTAGATAATATACAGAAATGGAAGGTGATTCGCAGCTCCATGAGCAAGCCAGTGGAAAATATGTGCATATTCTAAGTATCAGCTTCAGAATCAAAGGATAAAGAGATGCAGAGGGGACAGAGGGCTCCTAATAACCACAGTTCTTCACTCATAAGATAATAAAATAAGTGGTATTCTATTATTAGACCAGATCTTGTCTCAAAGTTGAAGCATTTGACAATTTAAACATACAAAAAGGCATATATACACATGGATTGCTCACTCTCTCTTTTTTCTTCTTCTGGTGCAAGGGAATTTACCTGAACAGTTGTATAGATTTTGTGGATTTCATATTGTATAGTTCTTTTTTCCCAGGATGGCACTCGTGTAATGATTTGAGAGCAGTGAATTATATAACATTTGCTAGCACCTATCAAATATGAAAAGAAGCATATTAGAATTCTCAGTATAACTAAAGGATTTTTATGAAGAATTACACAGCCAGCACGGAAACAGGTCATTTCCAGTTCATTTAAGATTTTATACGTGATATAAATTTAATAACAAATATGGAAGAATTAATTTGTTTCCGTAGTAGGATGCAGTAGTAATATTTTTTTAAACAAAAATCCACCCTTTGTTGGCGAGGGGTGAGGCAGACCACAAAATACGCATGAAAACATTACCACACAACTCCAAGAGGTTTCAATTGCACAAGTTTGATTAAGTCATGTCAACGAGAAAGTTTTAAGTCACTGATGATTCATGGACTTAAAGAGTAAACTCTTCTCCATGCTAAGCTCATACTTAACTCTACAACAAATTCTTGTCCTTCCTGTGCAAATCTATCAGAAAGAAGATTAGTTTCAGTTTCTACTTCTGCTTCTTAAGTCAAACTGGAATTTGTGCATAACGGGATCCCGGCTGTCATCGATCCATTTCAGGCCACGCAAGGTTAAGCTCCTGGAGAGGACTATCTCACTTGACTAGAAGAGCAAAGGGCAGAACACATCTCTTTTTTATTTGCTAATTCTTGTTGACTTTCTCTCTTCCTAATAAATGAATAGCACTTACTAAGAAAATAGATGATCTGGTATATAATTTGTACGAATTTCCATAAAGTCAACAAACAGGATAACCATTTTGCGCAGGTGGTCTCTTAGCCCTAATATGTTGGTCTAAGATTTTACAACTTGATTTCATGACTTATGAACATCACAAATTATAACACAGGAGCCATTCATAATGCAGCAGCTAAGTTTTATGAGGCTAAGTGATACATTTACAAGTATGCAATGGGAGCCACAGCGCGCCCGTGTGAACCTAAAATCCTAATTGCTTATCATGTGATCCTAAATAGTGACAAATGACAAGCCGCTTCCCGGGAATACTTCCTCAGAGAACCGAAGTCAACATCATGCTAGCTGTTAAGGGCCTATAGTCTCTAGCAACTATGTTAACCACTGTTTAAGAAACTCAATTATGCAACTTAGGGAGGTCCTAGAACCAATGACAAAAGACTAAGTTTTTACCATACCCAAATACATTTATCACGGTGGAATGGCTAACAAGTTTATCACATAAACACGACAACATGATACGTCATAACTATTATGAGAAGATTGGTCAGGTTGCGACACCTTGCCTAATCCACTGGGAACCAACTATCTACCACCAGCATCACTAAGACTTTAGTAAACGAGAAAAATCACCAAGCATTTTTTTTTCGTTGTTGGAATTTGAATTCTGGTCTTCAATGATTTTCACCACACTATATTGACCGTTGGCCATACCCTTAGGTGCAGAAATTACAAAAGCATAATGTTGCTTGCTTTTTAATATTATAGATCTAAATATTTAATATCATTAGCATCCAAGGGTGTGGGCCTGGTGGTCAACTAAGTGGGTTGAGAACCATGAGGTCTCAGGTTCAAATTCTAGTAGAGGAAAAAATACTAGGTGATTTCTTTCCATCTCCAAGTCTTGATGAACAGAGTTACTCGATACCAGTGTTGGTGGGAGGTAGCAGGTACCTCGTGGATTTAGTCGGGATGCGCGCAAGCTACTCCGGACACCACGATTATAAAAAACATTTAATATATTTACTTCTAGGAAATATTATAATGTAGTAACTCGGAAATTCATGCTTTTTAACCTTAAGGAGCGGTAGAAGCTTTAGTTCTTCTAGATGTCATAAATTATCTTTTTATGAGAGACATGCTTAGCAAGAGCATTTGACATATGAGAAAATTCTTTTGGTCCCAAACTTCTACCACTACAGTCTCAATACCACTAATCACAACTAATGTCATGAATACTTTCCTTTTCTTTTAGTCCAAACTAATAAATCATTAATGTGTGAATGTATTATTTCTTATAGGATTTGCAAATATAATCAAGAAAGCAGGATTTGGAAACTTTGTGACCGCCATGGAAAGTCACACTAGCTATTAACACCAAATCTTCATAAACCTTGCACACTAAACACTCATTCAGTAGAAAATAGAATGAAATTTGAGTCTTTATTGTTTTAGTATTTATGACGACGTGAAGAATTGGGATGAAAAAGGTTCAACTTCACAATATATATCTTTACTTTAATGCTCTATCTTATAACGGTTATTAGAGTAAGACAAAGGAAGTCACAAATGGAATATATCTATTTAATTATGACTTCCTCTGATATTATTTGTACCGGGTCGGACGCCCTCTAGTCATAACTTGCTGAAATTGGAATGACCTAGATAGAAGGGTTTAGGACCTAAGTTGCTCGAACTCTTCACTTTCAGTGTTGCACCCATGTCGACACTACGTGGGTGTGGGTGCAGGTGTGGGTGTGTGATCCGTACCGGATCTGTCAACCGATTTTGGGTACTTTGACCAAAATCGACGGAGAAATTCGGGACATGATTTTTGAAATCAAAACAAAAGTTAGGGTGAAATTGAAGAAAACGAAATACCTTGTATATAGAAATTTTTATATCAGTCCTTTTCCTTTTATCTCCTCGGATTCTCCTCTTGATCAATATATTTTTCTTCTTAGAATACCTTTTAAGTTTTCCACATAATGTCTCATAATTTAGATATATCTTTATAACTCTATTTTTAGATATTTTTGGACGAATCCCCGCACACGTATCCGTGCCTGGATTCGTACCCCCGATTCATAAAATTTAGATCATGTAGAATCTGACCTTTAGATCCGCACCTGCATCGTACACCCGCACCCGAGTCCGAGCAACTTAGTTTTGGACTACTTGCAATAACGAGTAGTTCAAAATATGTTAGCTTTAGGACGCTACTTGAAGAATATAGAAGTCGATCAAGGTAAAGAAAGACGGTTTTCAGACATGTTATGTTATGATGGCAAGATCAGCTAAGTCTCAATAATTTTATTAAAAGTCATCGCTTCGCCACTTAGAACGACGAAACAATGCAAAGCGAGGAGTTATCGCTTCATGGCCATGCGCTTCAGAGAAGTGTGTGCTTCAAATAATGATGCACGAAATCATTATAACGAGATGCGGTCCATTTTTTGATTCAACTATGAGGAGTTGGATAATATCAACGTTATTATAGTACTAATCTATACATGTTTGGTATTTTTTAGTTTTCCGTAACTTGTGCACTTTACTTCAAAGAAGCATGTGCTTCACTTCTCGCTTTTCGCTTCAAACCTCATCGAACTTGTTGCTTCTTTGTGCTTTTCGATTTTAAAAGCACTAGAGCCTCATGGTTTAAGCTTGCTTGATGGTGAGATCACTACTTGATCAGTGATGAAAGTGGGCCACTCTTGTTGGTGTTTTCATATGGAAGTCTTCAAGATCAAAGGGCATGGAGCTAAGTCCTGCCTCGACGAATCTGCAATAATTCTTGAATGACACTCAAGGTTCCTCTTTAAGTGGATTTCTTCCTTTTCTCTTTGAGAGAAGACTTATTGGTCTTCTTCCAATGAGAAAAGGTAGTGAAGTAAATTCATAATACTTGATAATACAAAACTTAAGTATTTGGTCATTGTTTTCCGAGCTTAAAAAGGGATAGACTAGTAGGTGCTATGGAATTCAAAAGCAATTGAACTACCACTCGTTTTCCCTTTACCAACTCAGGGATCCCCTTCCTCTTTTACCATCCCCACTATCCACATAATGCACCGGGAGGATGTATTCCCACTGAATATCGCAATGCAGAAACTTTCCTGAATCTATGCACTCTACTCTTAAGGCACAGTCTCAACAGAACAAACAGAAACAAAAGCGTCATATTTAACTTCGTGGAACGAACTAACGCACCTTCCAGGTACCAATTGTGGTCCCCTAACTCAATCTCCAATACCAATCTTCCTTCATCCATATGGCTCAAATAATGCATGACTCTTTGGCCATTGACTTTAAATGTTCTACTCCCGTCATCAACTCCTAACTCCATAGCACCGCAGGGATAGACATTCACCACCTTGAATGATCTGGATCATTTGGACTTAGGTTTGCCCACGAACAACTTTAGTCTTGAGTTGTATAGAAGAACCATGTCTCCGGGTAAAACTCTCTATTCAAGATCTTCTTGTCATAGCGATATTTGTTATAGCACATCTTTACAGGAAAAGAGAACAGAATGCTTTTCTGTTTTTATCATTTTGACAGTAATAAAAACATTTCTGTTTTTAGAGAATCTTTACAGGAATGCCATCTTTTTATATAAGCCTAAAAATGGACTTGAATACAAGTACCATGACTATAATGTTCTTTCAAGCATCGATGATCAAGTTCATTAATATTATTTGGAGTCTTATCCTCAAAAGCTTAACTACCATAAGTATAATGTTACTTCAAGCATCAACGATAAGGCTGCTAATATGAATACCAAATTTAATCCTCAAAAGCTTAACTAAGTCATTGACCATGCATTTTATCAACTTCTTTGCTATTGGTCAATGTAAAAGAATTCCCTAATAGAACCATTATCACCTCATACGGACCATTCTCAAAGGATACTCTCACTTCTACGTCAACATAGGAAATCAAGGAAACTTGTGGTACAACAAACCTAGGACCAACTGTAGAGTGTTATATAACATTGTGTTATCACCATCACCAACTCAGCATTCTATATTACATTGTTCTAGATGTAACACAGTTGCCTGTGACAGTGACCTTATCTGAATCACTCATGCCTGAAGCCATTGATGTTATGATTTCTTCACTGTCAAAACCTAAACCCGCTTTGCTACATCTAAATGTATTAGCAGCTTAACGTTAACCATCAAGACACTGCACCTTAAATCTCTGTGTTGATTAACAAAATGCAAGAGATTGCATATAGTTTCATTTTTCCTATTTGTAGAAAAAGTTTCAAAATGCTTCTTGAAGAACTATTTCTCCCAAATCTCTGTGTTGATTAACAAACATGCAACAGCTATTTAGTAGTTGGGAGGAAGCAACAACATGTAATAGTTGTATCAGAACTTATTCCACCCATGACCGAGCACTCAAGAGTAAAACTTGGATAACAAGAAAAGTCAAATGCTTAACATGATAAAGAAGTAACATAATTCATCTGTCTCTTCTCATGGATAAAACCTACATGTACTCTATAATAGCTAATGAATTATAAGCTTTCTCAAGTGATCACCTTCTTCATGCCATGCCAAGAGGAAGATCAGAAAATCGCGAGATTTGATAAGGGAGCTTGCTGCATCTAGGAGCAGGAGCCGGTGGAAGAGCCTGATAGGAAGAGCAGCAGAGGATCTGGTATGAGTTTCCGCTAAAACAGAAAACTTCCTTAATATTTTAATATCTGAATACGAAATATTTGAAACCAGATATAGACAAACCAGCATCAGAAGATTCAGTTGTAGGAAGCAAAGCTGTTGTAGGGCCACAGGGATTTGGATCCATCTGCTTGGTTCTTCCAAAGTAAATACCACTTGTCTCATCCTATCAGAAATGAAATCTTGTCAGTTACGTCACAACTTTATTGAAAAAGTTCACTGTTGTTTGGGAAATGTAAACATACTCTGACCTCCCACTGTTGAGGCATATTTGGCATTTGCTGCACCGGGGGGCTGTATGAGATCAATGTACATCAAAGGAATTAGAAATCTTCTGATTCACCAACTTCAACAACTAAAGTGATGCTTTCGCTACACAACTTCTTAGCAATAACTAGTTATCGTAGAAAGGCTATATCATGTTCGCTACTAAGCAATTGATCTCAAGTTACTAGACTGAAGGGCATGTAACAACAGCAGCCTCTTGCAAGAAACACGGAGAATTGGATACATCCAATGTAACGGCCATAACCTCGTTGCTAAACGCAACGGGGGCGTAATTTTGCCCAATTCCTCTCATTCCATTCCCTTAGTAACTAAAAAACAAAAATGTCACGAACAAGCAGAACAGATACAACATGGCCCCAAACTCTTTCCGTCCACATTGAAGTGAATAAGGCAAACACTGTAAAATAAATTAATTGCAGAAAAGTTGGTCCGAATTAGGAATAAACATAACATGTTACCTAGAAGCGGTTGCAGATGGCACCCTGTGACTCGCTTCGTCCACCTCAAGAATTCGTAACTTGGACATCACTTCTTTGTCAGGCAACATAAAGTTGTTGCCTTGCTCTTGCATTTTTATCTTAGAGTCAGGATTAAAGCCCTGCATCGCAAGAGATATATTAGGTGCCATATAGTTAGGATAAAATGGTGGCATCACAAGGGAGAAATTAGAATCCATAAATTTAGGACCAAAAGATTGCAAAGTTAGGAGAAAATGATGGCATACAGAAGGGGTATAAGGTACCACATTGTCCATAGTCCGTGGAACCTGAAAATTTAAGAAAATCATGCATTCAGATTATAATTGTCACAGAAAAAATGATTTCAACTTAGAAAAGTTTAGCTAACACCTCAGCATTGGGTTCTTGGGCGTGCTCGGCCTGATTAGAGTTGAATATATCATAGAATACATCCCACCACTCAGCTAGAAATCCCACAGGAGAATTGACAGCTGAAACATATCCCACAATAAAATGATCAGTCACTTTGTTGTGCACATTTCTCTAAAATAAACAAGCAATTAATACAGTTTTAGAAACATGAAAAGCGTCTTACCATAAACAATTGAATTACTCTATTATTCAATTAAGCATAAGCTTTAATGAATTATGCTCGCTAATAAAGCAAAATTAAAAATCAGTTTCAACCCTAGAAAGATAGAGAGGACCATTATCAAAAATCAAATTACCAGCTTGTCCCGGATTAACATTAGCTTCCCTGGCCAATGCCTCAGCTGTTGTATTCATGCCCTTCTTAACTAAGTAATCATGGATGTAGATGTCAAGCCTGAAAATCCACGAAAACTGAGTCATATAAATTTGTTTGGTATGATGTAAACTGTCATAGATTGGGTTGGATTTATATTCATTGGCGGATTAAAAAGAACATGACCCAAGTTAGCCATCTTAAAGATTGGGCCAATTTTTGCATAGCGCAAATTGACCATAAGAAACTTATGAAAACATAGAAATATAAGTTTTTTTGTTTGATTAGTCAAAAAAAATAAAAGAAAAGATATTCCGTTTCAAATTAAACGAGTTATTTGCTTTTTAGTCTGTTCCAAAATAAACGACACATTTCTAAATTTGAAAATAATTCAACTTTAAACTCTTCATTTTACACATTTTACCCTTAATGAGAAGCTTTTATAACCACAAAAATGTCATGGCTACACAAAGTTTTTACACCTTAAGTTTTTAATATCACAAGTTTCAAATGTCTTTTTTTTTCTTAAACTCCGTATCGAGTCAAACTAACTCATCTAAATTGAAACGGAAGGAGTATTAGTTTGATTTGGTAATTAAACAATTATAAAAAATGAATTGGGTTATGGCCGGTTGTTTAGTCCTAATTGACTCGCCAAGTTCTGATCCAAGCAAAAATTGGACGGGTTATAAGCCAACTCATTTATTTACTAGACTCGTTTTAACCTGTCCATATATATATGCCCAACCTGCTCTTTTTAACACTAAATAAAAATTATTTTCTTTTATTTTATGCTCATTTCATATCACTTGCTTCAATCAATAGTCATGCAATTTTTTTTTTCAATTTTCATACTTTAAAATGATAAAATTGTCCAAAAAATTATTTTCCAAGACAAAGCCATTTTTACAGATTCTTTGATAAGAAAGGATTCCCCTCTGCATCGAACACATGAAATAAAGTATGCCTAAATATTATAAACATCATAAAAATGTAAACTTATAAACTCACATCTTCTGAGCATCCCATGAGTCCATGATCCCAAAAAACAAGCCTCACTTCAACAAAGAAAAGAAAGAAAGACCAGAAAAGGGAACAAAAAAAAAAAGAGAGAAAGAGGAGAAAATGAGAGTGAGGGGTGAAATAAAAGGGGGTATATTAGTTTATTGAGAAGTAATGTGACAATGCCATGCAAAAAAGCAAATGAAAGAGAAGGCAAAAACAAACAAAATATTGTATTGACTTGAGAAAAGAGTTAGAGACAAAAGGCACAAAAGAGAAGAGTTGACCATATGTATATATATCGGTGACAACAATGAAAAATAAAAGGGGGGGAGATCTACATTTTCATCGTTAAAATGGAAAAAAATTCATTATAAAGTTTATTTAAACAAACATAGGACATGTTAATAAAATAAACACCATATGCACTATCTTTTGTACAGGGCATTCAAACTGATATAAAGTATTCTTGTTTTGTCTTAACAAATAAGATTTTCCTTAAAAAACAAAGAACTTTCTTTTTCAGCCAATTCACATTACACTTTTTCTCTTTATTTTTCTCTTTGAGATTTTTCCTTATATACCTTTTGTACAGTGCATAATTAATTGGATTACCTTTTATGCCTTCAATTTCCTGAAGCCATTGGACAATTGTAAAAGCTTCCAGAAAAAAAGTGTTGACAACTAAGGTGTTTGGGTAATTTTATTTTTCAGCAAATTGATTTGTTTAAAAGTATCTCAATACAACAATTTTAAAACGTTTTTAAATGTGTTTACAAACAAACATTTTCAAAAGGTAATTAGAGGATCTTGCATGCCACACACTTCAATTTATTCCTAGAAATTTCTTTCATTTCTTAACTCATGAGGGAAAAATTTAATACTCCCCCTATTTCAAAAAGAATAAACCTATTTTCGTTTTAGTCCAATTCAAAAAGAATGACTCATTTCTAAATTTTAAAATAATGTAACTTTAAACTTCTCATTTTACCCTTAATGAGATGATTTATAGTCACAAAATATCTATATATTGGTTTAGACCACAAGTTTCAAAAGTTTTTTATTTTTGCTTAAACTCAGTGCTCAATCAAATAGGTTCATTATTTTTTAAAATGGAGGGAGTATAATGAAAGTGAATTAGAGCAAAGTCACAAAACAATAATGGTGATTGAAGGTGTTAAAAGGGACAAGGTAAAGAAGTTGTTCCGGAAGACCTAAAAGCCCTTAAATTCCATTTAAACCTAGAGAAACATAGCATGGGGAAAAATAGATCTATGTCGGCGATACCAATTAGTTGGGATTAAATTTTGGTTATGCTACTACGCTAATGCTAGGTCCAATGCCTGCTAGGAGTCTTTAGTATTGTCAGAGACTTATATATTCATCGAAATGTGGAGAATATCTAGTGTTAGAGAAACTAATAACTAAAATATTGAAAAGAGACAAACTTAAATGGAGCGACATGGACACTAATAATTAATATACAATTACTAATTTCAACTTGCTTAGTACTGAGGCGTAATAATTTTTGTCGCAGAGCAAAGTCAAACAACATGAGAAGCCAATTCTTACAAGCAAACGGGAACAATGCAATGCATGAGTTCTTGTCCAAATATGAGTTTTTGTTGACAAAAGACAACAATTTTCATTGAAAGACCCCGCTCAAACCAAAAGAGCAAGTGAATCTATTAAATATGTGGTAATCCAATTGTGAGACTTTTGCACAAGACAATTACCCCATTAATTTTGTATTGATCCCCTTTCAGTGATTGACAAATTTCACCATCTATTTTTTGCACTGAATTCCATGCTAAGACATCAGCAAGTCATCACTTCATAAATTTTTTAGAGTGTAAATTATAAACTCCTCACCAAAAACAACCCTCCTTTTTATTTTTATTTGAATGGGGTTAACAAACATTTCAGTCAAGTATAACTGTATAAGGGTATTAGATAAATTTAAACCATTAGAGATTTTGTGACGACTCAACGAAGAACAAATCATAAATGGATGATCTAAATTAGATATGAATTTAATTTTTCTCTTTTATGTCAATTCCCTGAAGTCATGAATTGAGCTTTAAGCTCGACATTATGATACTGCATTATATGATGGCGCCTATCAATACAACTTGTGTCACGGCTCAAATTTTACATGTCGTGATGGCGCCTATCGGGATACTAGACAAGCCGACAACTCACAAACAACAGGCACCTTTAATTTAAAACATACTAAAATAGGTTTAAGTAAATAAAATCTCATAATAACTGGAAGAAAAATACCGCAACTCAATACAGAATTTTCCAAAATTCGGGGTGCAGTCACTAAGTACATGAGCATCTATACAATAATATGATTCGACTGTCGAAACACTGTCTAGGAAAGTAGAACAGTATAAACGAAACTAAAAGAAAAATGAGGAGAGTCAAGGTCTGTGGACGCCAAGGCAGCTACCTCGATAGTTTTAGAACTTAATAAGCTCCAACACTAGCAACCTTCGTGCCCGGAAGTACCTGGATCTGCACACGAAGTGTAGAGTATAGTATGAGTACAATTGACTCAATGTACTCAATAAGTATCGTAAATAAACATGACAAGGTAAGAGAAGCATAAATAACCGCGTGTACATCATAAATAAACACTGGTCGGATTATCTCAACTTTCCATATCCGTTCCAAATCATTGATCAGTATTCTCAATAACCACGTGTACACCATCAAGGGAGAAACATGAGGGGATGACTCTAAAGGGATGGATCTGTATCTACATGCTGTACGGACAACTCACATGTTAATAATAGAACCCGTACGGATAACTTACGTGCCAATAACACAATCCGTCCGGTATGGTCACAGGCCTCCAGTCCAAACATATCATACATGAGCAATTAAACAAGTATACATATATGTGATGAATGAATAATAATTCTCGTACTCCTGGACTGGTATAAATAACATGCTAACGTGTAGGCGTGTGCAAAGTGTGCTATCATAGCTCAAATAAAAAATTTCATCGCTGAAAAATATTTATCAAGTTCGTTCAGGGATTAAACCTATATGTAGCCTCAACATGGCTCAAATAGATCACACAAACTGTTACAAATATGAGAAATATCATAGCTTAAAGCTTAACATTCAATTCTAGGCTTATAAGAGCCCGAGCACAACCTGAACATGAATAAATGACCCCGATGCCCGCACATGGGTTCATCCACATGCATATGCACACCCAATTGCACGTAGCTATCATAACAATTCAGGCAACTAGTGCCTCAACCGAGTTTAAATAAGATACTTACCTCAAGCAAATCAAATCGCTGTGCTAGCAAGCCCTTCCCATGCGTATCGGCCTCTGGAAGGATCGAATCTAGCCAAAAATAATGTAATACTATCAACAAAGGTTATATGAATTGATTCCAATTAATAAAGTTACGATCTTTAACTAAGGTAAAAAAAAGTCAACTCGAAAAGTCAACTCCGAACCCACGCCTCGAAATCCGCCAAAATTATAAAATCCGAATACTCATTCAATCACGAGTCCAATCATACCAAAATTACTTAAATCCGATCACAATTCGACCTTCAAATCCTCAAATTAAAGCTTATGAAGTTTCTACAATTCTTTCCTCATTTTCAACCCAAAACACTAATTAAATGATGAAAATAATGATATATTCATGTGTATTAACCAAATCCGAGTTAGAATCACTTATCCCAATCAATTCTTTGAAAATCCCTCCAAGAACCGCCTCAATCCGAGTTCCCAAAATCAAATTATAAAATATAACTCAAACCCTCATTTTTGAAAACTTATATTCTGCCCACATGCCCCTTTATCGCGATCGTGGAAAATACTTTGCGAACGCGAAGCACACACCATAAGCTGCCAAAAATTACTCTCTGCGAACGCGAATAACCCTACGCGAATACGACTCACAAACTCCCAGATCTACACGATCACGAACCTCTTCACGTGATCGTGAAGAACAACTTCGCGTGAACCCCAGTCTCTTCCATTCTTCTTCACGAATGTGACTCCTTTCACGTGTTCGCGATTCATCAACTGCCAAAGCTCCGCGATCGCACACCTCTTCTCGCGATCCCATAGGACAAATCTTCTACCAGCCCAAACAACTCTTTGTGATCACGATATCCCACTCGCGATCGCGTATAAGGAAACCAATAACAGAAATTAGCAGTTCTTCTAAGTTCCAAAATACACTGAACATGATCATCACACCCGAGACCCCCGAGACCTCAACCAAACATACCAACAAGTCCTAAAATACGATACGAACTCGCTCGAAGCATCAAATCATATCAAACAACATCAAAAATACGAATCACAAATTGATTCAAGCCTAATGAACTTCTAACTTCTACATTCGATGCCGAAACCTATCAAATCAACTCTGATTAATCTCAAATTTTGCACACAAGTTATAAATGACACAACATACCTATTCCAACTTCCATAACCAAAATCTGAGCCCGGTAACCACAAAGTCAACTCTCGGTCAAACTTCTCAACTCTCCAAACTTTTATTTTTTCAATTTTTGCCAATTCAAGCCAAAATCATCTACGGACCTCCAATTCAATATCCGAACACACTCCTAAGTCCAAAATCACCCTACAGAGCCATCAGAACCATCAAAATTCCATTCTGGAGTCATTTACACACAAGTCAATATCCGGTCAACTCTTTCAATTTAGGCTTCCAACCTTGGGACTAAGTGTCTCAATTCATTTAGAAACATCCCCGGAACCAAACCAACCACCCCGACAAGTCACATAACAACAATTGAGCACAGAATAAACAGTAAATGGGGGAACATGGCTACAACGCTCGAAACGACTGGCCGGGTCATTACAGCTGGTTGAAATGATCATATTTAGAAAAGAATTTAGATTATAACTACATTGATTTCGTTTTTGAATTACTAGATTGCCTCTTAAAATTGGCATAATAAATGGCTTTATGATAGTAAACAAAATAAAATGTTTTAATAGTTATTAAAAAAACAGTTGTTCCAATATAAAGTTCTTTACTAACAAATTTTGTTGAGCTTAGATGAAAATGGTATATTAGCAAGCATTTCTAGAGATAATGTAAGATTAATACAGTGCTTCTGCTTTTAGGTTCACCAAACACTTAAGAACTTAACCATAAAGATCGAATGAACAAAATTTAACACTAAAAGAATTTCATTAAAGTTCCTCAGTTAGTAGAAAAATGACCTGTTTAGATTTAGGTGTTTGAAGACTAATTTAAGAAAGTCTTGGAATCAAATAGAAGTACGGAGTGACAAATTCTTTCTCATTCAACTCATTTAAATCACTCCAGTATAACACAAGCGGCACTCAATGTCTCAAAAATGATTGATGGTGATACACTAAGAACTCGACTTGAAATTTGAGTTTCGATTTGTATTTTGGTGGATGAAATTTTGGCTGAAGAAATCTTCAATCGCAGAAGCAACGACATACTCGTCATCGTAAATCGGAGAGACGGCGATTTTGGTATTATTCACTGAAAATTTGAAGATTAGTATCTAAGCTCGTGATGTAAAGGGAGCTGGAAGGGAAGAGTAGGGATTTTGGTGGATAGGGATACTTGTAAATCATTTAACAAACAATAGGGATAGTTTAGGCCCTTCTCGAGACGAAGTATTATTAGGGTGAGATTTGAATGCTTCACTATTTAAGTTACTGGATTTAAGTAATTTTAGATTTTTTTAAAAGAGTATTTGATTCAAGTGTAACTATAATGTGCAATGCCAAACTCTATTATGTACGATTATTTTTCACTATCATATTTTAAGTCCTTTTTTTTGTTGTCCCTTTCATAAGTTTTCACATTACTATATTATTGTGTTTACGTTTTTCTTGAGCCGATGGTTTATTGGAAACAATCTCTCTGTCCCTATAAAAGTAGGGATAAAATTTGCATACACACTGTCCTTCTATACCCTACTTTAAGTCGGAGGGATATGTTGTTATTGTTGTTGTATATTTTAAGTCACTTTTTGCTTATATGCAACAAAAAAACATACCTAGTGTTTCTCCTTCTTATATGTAGAAGAAAAAATAATGACTAAGGGCGACATAGAAAAGGAAGGGAACAGAAAAATAAATAGTAAGAATTGAATCCACACCTATTTCGTGAGTACTTCCATCGATAAATATTTATTGACAACAAACACTTACATATTTACAGTAAGTAAATAATTGCATGACCTTTTTTTTCATACACGCATTTATTGGATATTCATGACTAAATGATATGTATTATAATTTTAATTAAATTATTTAATTTGATGTAAATATACATTTGTGTGCAATAAATATTTATCATACCACTAGAATGTCTTGGTGGTATTCCCTAACATTAATTAGTTGTTTATCCATTATATAGCGTAACAAGTTACCTCCAAAGACAACTTCTTTATATGTGTGCACGCGCGCTTGCTTTTATTTCCTTGGTCATGTTTTTAAGGGGTAAAGAGACGATTGAAGAAGAAAGGGCTAAAAAGGATAAACGAAATGAGTGGCCTCATATGTGAGGTTATTGGCTTATAGCTAGCTAGAAATTTTACAGCGAAAATAGCATAAGCGAGCCAGTTTTAGGACTGATAATTGGAAAAAAATTGATGTTTACAAAATTATTAAAAACTATTCTATTTGTTTCAATTTAGATGATACATTTTTCTTATTAGTATGTTCCAAAAATATTGATACATTTATATATTTGGAAACATTTTAACTTGAAACTTTTTATTTTACCACTTTATCCTTAATAAAAAACTTTTATAGTCACACAAATGTCATGACTCCATAAAACTTTTGCCCTTAAGTTTTTAGGACTACATATTTCAAAAGTCTTCTTTTTACCTTAAACTTTGTGACAAGTCAAAATACATCAACTAAATTGAAACGGATGGAGTAGACACTATTTTAGTTGAAACACGAAAAATTGCAGCATAATATGCTGGATTTTGGAGCTCCTGCATATAAACTTCTAGCATATTATGTTGGAACTCCGACACATTATGAAATTCCAACACATTATGTTGGAATCTCATATATAAAAAAACTGAAACTCCTACATATTATGCTGGAATATTCCATAGTTTTAAGGGTGTTTTTGTTTAGATTTTATCTTTACATGAAAAAGTATCTAAATTTCGATTACGTTTAAAATTGTGTTATTTTTGAATTGAAAAGTTGTAAATTAGGATATTTCTGATTTTTTTTTTCAATTTTAAGCGTATGTTGTGGATTAGTTGTAAATTTGTATAGTTTATTTTTTCAATAAGAAGATGAAAATACAAACAAAGAAAAATCACAAAGATGGAAAAGAAAGACTGAGCACAAAAACTCGGGTTTGGTTTCCTGACAAGAAACTTGTCGTACTACATAGTTTAATGACACAAATTACCACAAAAAAAATGTTCTAAGGCCAAACCATATCAACACAAATCCTTGGAAGTTCTTCAAATTCCTCTTCCTTGTCAAAGTAATTGTCAAAACTTCTTAAATCCCTTTTGCTGGAAATTGATTGAACTCCTTTTGAAGCCATAACAGCGCAAGAATTGACAGATGAAGTTGAAGAAGAAGAAGCTGAGAATGAGGTTAGATAATCTGTATTTTCATGTGTAAGAAGCTCAGATAAGAGAAGAACTAGAGAAGCCATTGAAATTCAGCTTAAATATTGGATTTTCTGGCTGAATTTTTGTGTTCAGAATATTTTTTTTTTTTTGAAGATTTGAGGCAATGGATTGAAGATATGTATAGACAGATAACAATTTATAAGCAAGAAAAAGTGGTTGAATAATAAAAAGAAAAGATGCAGCCAACTGATTATTTGTTTCTCACAATTGGAAAAGTGACCAACTTGACTTAATCTGTGTGAGACTTTAATACAAGAGAAACTGGGGGCCAACAAAAGCAATTGGCAGAGAGTGAGGTTCTGTTGTTTTTTAACCAAATTTAAAATACATTCATAATTTACAATGTATATAAGGGTTAGTTAATTCATTCACACTTCAAGACTAAGTATTATAAATTTTTATTTTATGAATTTTTGAGCTGTTAATTTGAAATTCAGGACACTTTCGAATTTCTGGATACAATTTTTAAACTTTAGGACATAATGTCCTGAAATTTTAAACTTTGAGATTTAAACTTCATGACGTTGTATCCTGAAATTTAAACAAATTATCTAATCTTTAAATATATTGCAAAACTGTGGATATATTTTAAACATTATTCAACAGTCATTTCCACGGTATTCTTGGGCAGTTGTGGGACTTTGAGTCTTTGACAAACGGGACATTTGCATAAATGGCCTTTTTAGGTTACTATTCAAATTTTGTCCCCATTAACTTAATGAGCTAATTACACCGGAAAAAAAGTCATTCAACTATTCTTGACTGATTTATGCAAATGGCCCTTTTATGGCTAATTTTTTCTTGATTTTTAAAAATTGCGTAAATATAGCCCTCAAAGATTACCCCTTCAAAATAACGTTAGAGTGGGGTCTAACTTTTGCTCGTATAATTTTCAGTTTACTTAACCTTACAGATGAAATATTAGATTGTGGTATAATATTTATAATAACTTACAAAATTTTTGACTGTGATTTGAACTTTTCTCATAAGATCTTAAAAGGGATCTTTAGACCGTAAAATAAATAAAGTGTTTAAACTCAACCTATATTTAATACGAATAGAAAATGTGTTAACCGGCATATATTATTCATGATTTCTTGAATTTCATTATTTTTGGGAGAATTTTTAGTCTCCAAACTTAGGAACCCCAATTTTGAGTCTTTAGGAGTATAAAAGTAAAACCCATTGTTTATCCATTTTTAAGTAGATAATATAAATCTTATCCATATTTAACGCATTTAATTTATTATTCTAACCTATTTGATAGTGGATAATATAGATATATAATTATTATTTTTTATTTATTTTACCACCACTAATTATGACGTAAATGAATTTATTGATGAAAGAATGCTCAACCACCGCCCATTCTGAAAACCATGAGTAGTTTTAAGGTTTATCATATGGGTGTCACTATTATCCCACGAAAATATAACACGCGCAACCTGTCTAGACAGTAAAATATACCTCAATGATTATATCAAACTAAATAATTGTTTACCTGAAAAATGGTACCGTTGAATTTGTTCGTGGTTTCTAGACAAATGAATCAATTTGATCCCATAAGATAATGAATCAGTCAATTTGGATGCAAGATACTTATCTCAAATGTAGATAAAACGATAGATATGGAGAGCTCGAGGACAGAGTTTTCGGGCACGATGATGATAAGAACAACAAGCTAGAGACAGAAAAATATTATCAAGATGTTATCTTAGAAGAATTCTTTGATGTCTAAAAAATCGTGTCTTACAATGATCGTTGAGCCTATTATTTATAGCTCACTGGGTGTAATGGTTGAGCCCACCACTAATGACAATTATTGAAATGCGGTAATGGAAAGCTAACGGTAAACATAAATGCTCAAATTTCTGTAATGAGTCGTTATCCTTTAATACTATGGAATATTCTCCATTAAATATTACCGGGCGCATCATGCTTAATACCTTTATAGACTTGCCTTTTTAGGTAATACACGAGATAGATGTGCCCGATTTTCTGTCCTCCCAGTTTTGATTACACGTGTCCCCTTCTTTGGTGGTCACGTATCGTAACATATTTTACCCAATACAGATAGTCCCCTTACTTTTCGGTGACATAATTTTGTGTTACCGGAAAGTTGGTGAGAATCTTCTTTTGGCGGAAATTACTATAATTCCTTTTGAAGGTTACTGGTGGTTGATTAGACGCCTGTCCTTTCACATTTAATGCCTAGAACACGCGTCCTCTTATGATTTAACATGCCTTTTGCTGGTTATCGAGGTAATTGGAGCCAAGTATTTTAGCCGCCCAAAATTGCACATATACGTATCAACTCCCTTTTCCTTTGGGTCTCACCAGTCGATTGAGCTTTCAAACTGCATTCTTGTTCTACATCTCTTCTATAATTTTCTCCCAACACAGAACTTTTTCTTTCTCTTCTCCAATGGCTTCTTCATCTAAACGCGCTGGTTCTTCGAAGAGCAAGATTAAGAACGAGGATTCCGTTCCTCCAACAGTAAGTTCCATAATCCCTAGAAGGCTTAGTACTTTGAAGGATTTGGAGGAGAAATTTCTCACTGATAACCCCCGTACATGGGCGGTTAGTAGGTACCCATCTTCCATTCGTCCTTCCAGTATCCCTATTGTGAAGGAAGACTGTTGCTGCCAAGATTTGGATATTATTGCTCCTGATCTATCGGAGCGAGTGACTCTTCCCAGAGAGGGTTTCACGTATTTTTATACGTACCCTTTTACTTTAGGTGCATTTTCATTGAACGGAGAACTTGATATTATGATAGCGGAATTTTATCTCCGTTCAGGTGTGTTTGGCACAAGTAAGTCCTTATGTGTGGAGGACGATCGCCTGTCTTCGGCGCCTGTGTCTAGAAACCAAAGAAGATTTATCATTGGCTCATATGATGAATTTGTACTCCCCCAAAGTCTTCCGCAGGGGGATGATAAATCTCTGCAAGCATGGTCACCATGCTTTGATATCCAACATGGATGATGACAACGACCGAGGGTGGATGGAACGGTTCATTGCAGTTGCCTCTGGTAACATTATTCCGACAACGGCTTCATCCTTTCCGGTTGGTTGTAATTGCTCCCGTAAGTTTCATTCAATACGCTTATCCTAAATGCTTTTCCACGCATGTATTAATTATTTAACTCATGTATGTTATAGAGACCCAATGGGTCCCACCGGTGGTAGAAGGCTTGAACCGGTGGGTTCAAAAGATCTTGGACATCACCACGCTCGAAATTCGCTTGTGGAAAGAACTGTCCCTCAAATACGAGTGGAAGGCCAAAAATCATGGTAACTATAATTTGCTTTGCTTTAGTTTTTGTATATATGAAATTTGGCTGAATCTCCTGATTTGTTTGTCAAATTAGGTCTACCACCGGGCTCAGTCAAGATCCCTGAAGAGGATGTTCTGGCCGATCCTGCTGATGCAGCGAGGCTGCTCCAGGAGGCGCTTGCTCGAGCGGGTGTTTCCGGGTTTGCTCCAGGCATAAATATTTTTTCACGGAGTCCCCGGTCAGAGAACAAGCAACTAAAGAGAAGGCGTTTCTCTACGGACAGGGAGAAGAATAAGAGGGTAAAGGTTGATGCCTCCGAATCATCCCCAGTGGCAACGTTGGTCGGTCCTGCCTTCGAGCCTGTCATAAACACCGTGGTGATCGATGATGAAGAAGTTAGTGATGAGGGAGCTTTTTTACATAGAAGACAGCGATCCTTATCCTCACAACGGGATGCTCAACTTGTTGATGTAGTCATATCCGCCGAGGACGATGTCTCGGCACTTTGGGGAGAATTTGATTTGGTGAAAAATGTCAACTCTCGTTCTCGGGCCCCCATTGTTGTACCCGATACTAAGAGGCAGAGTACTGGGTCCTTGCCGTCCTTGGTTGGTGAGCACCCAACAACCAGTGCTGCCTTTGATACGGATGTTTCCCGTTCTTCCCCCTTACCAGCTTTATCACCCCCTTCTTCGCCACCGACAGCTGCTACATCAATTCCATCTTCATCCACGTTTCCACCAACAATATCACCTCCATCAGCCACACCTGACCGTGCTGAAGGCATTCCTTTCCCACAGTCCATTGTTCATGGGAATTTGGGGCAAAATTATGTTGCCCCTTCTGAAGATCTTCAGAGGAGGAGGAACGTTACCCTTTCGGTCTCTACAGGGTGCAACCTTCTTTCCTGACCGGTGGAGCTTGCAAATTATCTGAAGCCATTGGCTTCAGATAAATATAGGGAAAAGATTCAGACACTCTCGGGAGAGTGTTTGTTGAACAATGCCATGCATATGCTGCAATGGTATGTTTCTTTCTTTCTCTGTTATTTTTTCCAGCTTCTGAATGAGTGTATTTTAAGCTTTACCTCTTCTTATCTCGCAGGCCAATTTTCTTGCTTTCGAGGGTCTACAAAGGTTAATCCGAGAGAAGGAGGAACTCTCTTATGAATGGGATTAGCTTTTGGCGGCACGGGACCAAACTGTTCTTCGCCTTTTAGAATTGGAAACCAGGTCAACTGAGGCCAATATTTTAGAAGTCGGTTTGCAGCAAAGTGAGCAGGAAGTGGTAACCCTTAGCCAAGAAGTTGGGCCATTGAGAGCCGGTTTTGATGAAGTCAAGGCTAAATAGGCTGAGGTCCATAATGCCATTCTTGATGCCAATGATCGTGAGGCTGCTGCTGAAAGGATAACTAATCTAGAAGTAACCTTGAATTATAAGGCCGAATAGCTTGCTGCCGCGGGGGCGAGACATGCCCGGTTGGAGGAGAAGTATAAGAAAACTATCGAGCATAACAGGCTCTATAGTTCAACTGTCCATGATCTCGATGTCAGTCTCCGATCTGCTAGGTCTACCCGGGACAATCTTTCTTCCGAGATCACTCAACTCAAAGAAGAACTCAGGCGCCGAGAAGCTTCCCTCTTTGTTGAAAAAACTTATGCAATGTATACAACATGAGGAGAAAGACTTTGGAAGGAGCCAAAGCTGGTGTTTTTTATATTGATGCCGAATTGCTAAGGCACACGAGCTTGAGTTGGCTGCAAAGAAAGGACTCCCAGCGCGGTCTGATGCTCCAGGTTCTTTTGATTTTGGTTTCGAGATTTCAGATACTGAAGAGGAATCGGAAGGCGATGATGCCGATGATCAAGTTGGGGAAGATATTGAGCCATCGATTGAACCGGCTATTGTTCCTTGGGATATGGATACTTCTCATCCTCCCGATTCCAATGATGCTGTAGCTTAGCTTTGTCTTTCCCTGTTTTGTATTTCTTTTGGCACATTTTTGTTAATGAAGACATATTTTTGCTCAAATGTTTGACCGAGTCTTACTTTTTCTTGAATGTATGTGCATATTTTCCTGTATGTGGTCTCAGATGCATTTTCTTCGATGCACTTCTGTCTCCGAGAATTATCCCTTTTACATGAGGGTTTCAATAAGTATTTGTGCAAGTTTTTGTTTCTACATTTTTTCATATGTGGCTTTGGGTGTATTTTTTTCAGATAGCATTTTTAGTTCCGAGGATATATTCCTCCGGAATTAACCCTTTAACATGAGGGTTTTTATAAGTGTTTGCGCAAGTTTGGCTTCTGCGTCTTTTTCGTATGTGGCTTCGGGTGTATTTTTCCCCGAAAGCATTTTTGGTTTCGAGGGTATATTCTTCCGAAACTAACCCTTTAACATGAGGGTTTTTATAATAGAGGGCCCTCTTATGTTTACGGTGTTCTTGAAGAGCACGTCTCTTGTTCATTACGACACTAACATTTGAAGTACTTGTTTCACTTTAAAATGACAAAATTAGCTCATCGTGCAGACAAGAAACAAGATAAAAGCAAAAGGATTTCATTTCATTCATTCCGTTTTCATAGTTTACATAGGCATTTTGCTTGTAGAAAAGAAGTTGCCATGACTTGTGGCTATCTTGTATAATTTGTTTCTCCGGGACTGGTTGTGCAGTCCCCGGTCCCGATGATGTGTGGCATTCAATATTACCTTGCCGAATTTTGCGTTCCTGGTTGACGTGGCATTTAGTGTTGCCTTGTCGGATTTTCATTCCCGGTTGACGTGGCATTCAGTGTTTCCTTGTAATCAAATCATTATCCTCCAGTGTTGTAATGCGAAGAATGCGAATTGGAACACTAGAAGTCTTGTATCTTCGAAGGTTCCACCGATGAATTACTACGTCAACCTTTTGCTCGGTAACTTATCTTGCTTTCCCCTTAGGAATTCATGCTGTCGAGCGAAAGAATACCTAACAATCCTCTAGTGTTTTGTGCTCGTGAACGATCGCGTAACCTTTGTTAGGTAGCAAACTTAACTTCCTGGTGGGAATTTGCTACCAAAGCAAAGATTACCTTATCGTCTCCGAGTGTAGACTTGTTTGTTTGTCTTGTCATCAAAGGTCTTATTACTTCTGTTTTTGTAGTATGCTTATGGTCGCTGCCTCGTTAAAACCCTTGCCTGAAAAAATTCAATTGGGATAAAAAGCAGAACGAAGGATAAAATAGTGCAGCACATACTATCAGTTTGACTGTTGTTTTTCAGCAGTAGTGTTTTTTGAGATGAGCCATGTTTCAGTTGCTGGACAACTTGTCTCCGTTGCAATTTTCCAACTCGTATGACCCTTTACCGGTGATAGCCGAAACCCGATAAGGGCCTTCCCGTGTAGAGGCTAATTTGCCAGTGTTGAGTTCTCGGGTGTTCTGAGTCACCTTCCTCAAGACCAAGTCTCCCACTTTGAAATAACAAAGGTTGGTTCTTCGATTGTAATACCGATCGATCCTTTGCTTTTGGGCTGCCATTCTGACATGTGCCAAGTCCATGCGTTCCTCAAGCAATTCTAAGTTGATTAGCATTGACTCATTGTTTGACTCTTCGTCTACCTATAAATACCTTAAGGTTGGTTCCCCTACTTCCACCGGTATCAAAGCTTCTGCGCCGTACACAAGGGAAAAAGGGGTTTCTCCTATGCTTGACTTGGCATGTGTTCGGTGGGCCCATAACACTCCAGGTAATTCTTCGGGCCAATGGCCTTTTGCTGCTTCCAACCTTTTCTTTAGGTTTTGCACAATTGTTTTGTTTGTTAACTCTGCTTGGCCGTTTGCGCTCGGATGGTAAGGTGAAGAGGTAATCCCTTTTATCTTCAAATCTTCGAGGAATTATGTGACTTTTGCACTGATAAATTGTGGCCCGTTATCACATGCAATCTCTTTCGGTATTCCGAACCTACAAATTATGTTTTCCAATAGGAAGTGGACCACTTCGCGTTCTCTGATCTTTTGATAAGGACCCGTTTCCACCCATTTGAAAAAATAGTCAGTTAAAATTAAAAGAAACCTTACCTTTCCATGAGCCGATGGTAGCAGACCAACGATGTCCATCCCCCATTTCATTAATGACCATGGGGACAGAATTGAATGCACTGGTTCCAATGGTTGATGTACTAGTGGTGCGTGGAGTTGGCACTTATCACATTTTCACACAAAGTCCTTGGCGTGTAGTTCCATACGGGGCCAATAATACCCTTCCCGGACTAATTTCCGCACCAAACAACCTGCACCCGAGTGGTTGCCGCATATTCCTTCGTGGATTTCTCTCATGACGTAGCTGGCTTCTGATGGTCCTAAGCATCGGGCCATCGGGCCTTGGAATGATTTTATGTATAATTGTCCTTTGTCAAAGGTGTATCGCGCGACTTTGGTGCACAACGCTCTTGATGCTTTGGGTTCTTTGGGCACTTTCCGTGCTCGAGGTAATCAATTATCTCATTTCTCAAGTTCCAGACCAAATTGGCCGAATTCACCTCATAGTAGCCATCCGCGTCCAAGGCTGAGTTCATCAGTTACATTACCGTACCTGATTCCGGTCCTCAGAATTCTGTTGATAAGCCCAGATTTGCTAATGCATCTGCTTTTGCGTTTTCTTCCCTCAGAATGTGGGTTATTGACCATTCTCGAAATCGTGATAATAAGTCTTGAACCTTCACCACGTATTGTTGCATTCACTCATCTTTGGTGTTAAAAATTTTGTAGACCTGATTTACTACCAACTGCGAATCACATTTGATTTTGATGGCTTCAGAGTCGAGCCCCCAGGCCAATTCGAACCCTGCAATCAAAGTTTCGTACTCTGCTTCATTGTTAGTTAAAGGAATCGTTCTGATAGCTTGCCTTAAGGTTTCCCCCGAAGATATGATCAAGACTATCCCGAGCCCGGACACTTTCACATTTGAAGCTCTATCCGTGAACAAGGTCCAGACTCCCGATGTCGGTTCCGACACCATTATTGCCTCTTTGGCAACCAGGGGGTAATAGTCCCGGGCTGAAATCGGCCACGAAGTCAGCCAGGACTTGTGATTTAATCATTTTCCTTGGATTATACTCTATGCCGAATTCGCTCATTTGAACAGCCCATTTGGCCAATCTACCCGAGAGCTCAGGTTTATGGAGTATATTCCTTAAAGGAAATGTAATTACCACGGCTATCGGGTGGCATTGGAAGTAGGGCCTCAGCTTTCGAGCGGCAACCACGAGATCTAAGGCCAAGTTTTCCAAATGTGGGTAGCGAGTTTCTGCTCTCGTTAAAATTTTGCTGACGTAATAAGTGAGGGGATTGCGTAACTTTATCCCCCCGGACTAAGACTGCGCTTACCGCAACTTCCGAGACCGCCAGGTAGACCAGCAATATTTCTCTTTCTTTTGGCTTCGAGAGCAATGAAGGGCTTAACAAGTATTCCTTTAATTCCTTCAAGGCTTATTGACACCGTCCATTTGAAATTATTTTTCTTTTTGAGCAGTGCGAAGAAGCGGTGACACTTTTCTGATGATCGGGAAATGAACCTACTCGAAGCCGCTAATCTGCCTGTGAGTCTCTGTACTTCCTTTACGTTGGATAGTTGATCCGAGATATCCTCTATGGCCTTGATTTTATCGGGATTTACCTCAATTATTTTCTGTAAGACCAGGAATACTAAGAATTTACCTAATCCGACTCTGAATGCACACTTATCGAGGTTAAGCTTCATATTATGTTCCCTCGGTGTGTTAAACGTTTCTTGTAGATGCCTCTAGTGGTTACCTTCATCCATAGACTTAACGAGCATATCGTCTATATATACTTCCATAGTTTTTCCTATTTATTTTTTGAACATCTTATTTACGAGTCGCTGGTAAGTTGCTCCGGCGTTTTTTGGTCCGAAGGGCATTACATTGTAACAATACGTACCAAAATGTGTTATACACGAAGTCTTTTCCCGGTCTTCTGGGTTCATCTTGATCTGATTGTACCCGAAATAGGCATCGAGAAAACTCATTAACTCGTGCCCGACTGTAGCATCGATCATTTGATCGATATTTGGCAATGGGAACAAGTTCTTCAGGCATAACTTATTTAGATCTTTATAATCTACGCATATGTAAAATTTATTGTTCTTCTTAGGAACTACTACCATATTAGCTAGCTAGTCCGGGTATCTTACCTCTCAGATTGAACCAATCTTTTGTAGACGGGTTACCTTCTCTCTGACGAATTTATTCCTTGCTTCTGCGATAGGGCGCTTCTTTTGCCTTACCGGAGGTATTCTCGGGTCCAAGCTTAACTTGTGCATGGTTATATCTGTTGGGATTCCTATCATATCCTCGTGCGACCATGCAAAACAATCAACGTTAATTTTAAGGAATTCAATAAAATCTTACCTGAGCTCTAGGTGCAGTCCTGTTCCCAAATGGAACTTCCTTTCTGGGAATTTTTCAAACAGTGCAACTTGCTCCACTTCTTCCAATTTTGAAATTTAACACATTTAAAGAAATTACCAGTGCGTCATTGTGCGGTAGTAGTAATCCGTCCGCGTCTTCATCCGTGAACATGATATCATCTTCCCGGAACCTCTTGCTATAGGTCGTCGATACTTTTGTTTTTTTTTTTTGCGGCCGAGAAAGTGATCCCATTAATTTCGTTCCCTCCTAAGATCATGTTGATCTTTTGGCGCTGAGATTTCTCTCCTTCTTTCGAGGTTTTCGTGTCTTCCCTGTCCCGGCCATAGTTGTTCTTGGCCCGGTCACTCAATAATTCTCTGAGGTGACCGTTCTTTAATAGCATTTCCACTTCTTCACGGAGGTGCCGACAGTCCTCAGTCTGATATCCATTAGTTCCATGGTATTCACACCATAAATTTGTGTCCCTTTATCTGGGATCGGACCTCATCGGTCTCGGGAATCGGACCTCTTTGATATCTCTCATGGCTGACACTAATTCCACCACACTGATGTTGAAATTATATTCTGATAACTTTGGATAGGAAGGGCCTCGTGGCCCCGGGATCTCCCTATCCAGCAGTGGCCTGCTATTCCGCCCGCGATCAGTTCTCCTGTCATTAATAAACTTGTCAACCGACTGGAAGCTCCTGCCACGACCTTCCGTCCGTTCGTAGGGTAGAAATCGACCCCTTGAAATTCGTCTATATGAGTCGGCATCGTATTTCACTTTATCTTTGTTCTTTTCCCGTCCCTTTGCTGATGGCGGGAAGTTAACCTGATCGTCTTCGATCCTTATCTTTGACTCGTACCGGTTGTGGACATCCTCCCAAGTTGTCGCTTGAAACTCGAGCAGACTTTCCTTCAGCTTCTGGGAAGCATCCGAACTCCTCGGGTTTAAACCCTTAGCGAACGCTTCGGCAGCCCATTCGTCCGGAACAACCGGTAACAACATCCTTTCCTTCTGAAACCGGCTAACGAACCTTCGTAACAATTCGGACTCTCCCTCGCGATCCTGAATATGTTGGCCTTTCGGGCTTGTACATTTTTGGCACCGGTATGTGCCTTGATGAATGAATCTACGAGCATCTCGAAGGAATCTATGGAGTGCTCGGGTAGTAATGAGTACCACGTCAAGGCTCCCCTCATGAGAGTCTCACCAAATTTCTTTAATAATACAGACTCAATTTCGTGAGGAGCCAGTTCGTTTCCTTTCATCACCGTTTGTGTAGGTGGTGATGTGTTCAAGTGGATCTGAAGTTCTGTCGTATTTCGGCACTTCAGGCATTCTAAACCGCTTAAAGATTAGTTTCGGGGCCGCACTCGGCTTGTACAGTAATTGAATATACTTCTTCGAGTTCGGGCCCTTCAATATCGATGGTGCGCCCGGGATCTGATCCATGTGGGCATTAACTTCCTTCATGAACCGCAAAAGTTCTTCCTTGAATGGGTCGTTGTCGCTGTTGAGTCCAAATTTTCTCCCCCAGCCTCATCGGAGCCAACTTCGCCTCTGGGAGTGTTGTTGTTGACTCTCTACGTTGTTTGGTTCGTAGGAACAGCGGGAAGAACTAGATCTCGCTTGTTTGTATTATTTGAAGCGCCCGATAACGCCTGTTTTAACTCCATCATAACCTGATCCTGTCGCGTCAGGTGACTTGGATGATTGCATGTTACTCTTGTAGGATCCTCACCGCGTCTGCTACATGCCCCTGGTCAGCATCATCTGGAGTCGCGTCCCGTACTCGTCTGGGGTACCTCCCATCATACAGCGGCGTGGCATCTTCCCCTTCATTGCGAGTGTCGCTGATTAAGTCCTCAAAATGAGGGTGTTCCCCTTGAACCTCAGGATTGTGAGTGTTGTTAGTGGTATTGATCGCCAATCTTTGTGATTTTGCTAAGACAAGAACGATCAAAGCTTGTGAGTGAAAGAGGTAAGGATCAATTTAACCACACGACTGTCTAGGCCCTACGGTGGGTGCCAAACTGTTTACCCAAAAAATGGTATAATTGAATTTGTTCGTGGTTTCTAGACAAATGAATCAATTTGATCCCATAAGATAATGAATCATTCAATTTGGATGCAAGATACTTGGCTCAAATGTAGATAAAACGATAGATATGGAGAGCCTGGGGATAGAGTTTCCAGCCACGATGATGATAAGAACAACAAGCTAGAGACAGAAAAATAGTATCAAGATGCTGTCTTAGAAGAATTCTTTGATGTTTAGAAAATGGTGTCTTACAATGATCATTGAGCATATTATTTATTGCTTAGTGGGTGTAATGGTTGGGCCCACCATTAATGACAATTATTGAAGTGCAGTAATGGAAACCTAACGGTAAACATAAATGGCCAAATTCTTATAATGAGCCGTTACTCTTTAATGCTGTGAAATATTCTTCATTAAATGCTATCGGGCGCATCATGCTTAATGCCTTTATAGACTTGCCTTTTTCGGTGACACACGAGGTAGATGTGCCCGATTTTCTGTTCTTCCGGCTTCGATTCCACGTGTCTCCTTCTTTGGTGGCCACATATCGTAACATATTTTACCCAATACAATAATATAATCTTAACAGATAATTAAAGTGAAAATACATATTACTTAATCATAGTTAAGTAATAAATATGTATATGCAAGATAATAAATTAACATAGTACGCGATTAAGTTTTTACCTTCACGGGTGTACCCAAATTGATCCATTCAAAGGCTTAAATCAATATAAGATATCTTGGTAATTTTCAATTGTTCAAACTAAAAATAATAAGTTGACTTATTTTCAGATTCATTATTTCCATGAGATAAATATGAGACACTCAAAGGTCGGAATATATGCAATGTTTTAGCGCCACCAAACCTCTAGTTCATTCTTCAACCAACATTGTTCAACTATGATTACAAATAAAACTTGAAAGTTTTATTATTATTTTCGTACAAAGCAAGAAAAGATGAGGAAAACACACAAATCACACGAGAAAAGGTAAATACATAATATGGGGTTGTAGGGTTGGTTGCAATTGGACACTAATGTGCCAATCTACCAATAATTTGCATTATAACACACAATTAGATCTAACACATCTACAGCAAATCCAACAATCATCTTTACAATCATTGTAAACACAATCCCTCCCACAAGTCATAACATTAAGTGTTGAGAGTAGGCTCTTCTCAAGTCCTCTGAGATCACGATCAATATCCCGTGTAGCCAGTACTTGTGTCTTTGAGAGCCATGGCACGTCAACTGAAAAGTTTCGTTAAGAGTATTCGGGATTAAATATATATGTATAAAAAGTAATATTTGACATATATACACTATAATTTTCTTGTAAAATATGTTCAACTAACCACCTTTCATCAAATTTAACTCCGACTCCGCATATACACATATGTACGTACACAATCACTTATGTAACCATATATATAGAGTAGCAAACACAATAAGTAAAATTGCTATATAGAGATAAGAGAGATAGAAACTAACTAGTGGTTGTTATGAGAAGAAAGGTTAGAACGAAAGCAAACCTAAGCAACGCCATGCTAATAATAGCTCTTTATGATTTATGAAATGTTTTTGTGAGCATATAATTGCTATTCGAAGGGGTGTAATTTATAGACCGTCCCCTCTAATGATTGATGAGGCTCTAGAATTATGGATTACAATTGTTTGATAGTTATTTTTTCATTATTATATCTTAAATTATTATTTTTCTTTCTATCAATCCTTGTGGGGCTTGTCTTAATTTTTAAATAATGCATTTTATATTATAAAAGCCCTTTCTCTCTCCAACCATCCAAAAATAAAACAAAAACAAAGTAGCATGAATGAATCCAAATATCTAGAATTATCAACTCCATTCATTCTGCAGAAGATTGTGAGAATTGTAAATTAACTTGACCAATAGCAATTTTACAAATTGAATAAGGCTACTAACATATGCTCCACTGTAAAACTATACATAGTTTGAATTACAAAAAAATCTTTTTAATTATATACACTCTCCTCTGCATATTCTTTCTACTTTCTACTTTATTTTTTTTTATATAAGAAGTGCCAGTAAAACAGGTGAAGCAGACACTTCTTTGTTGACATGCATGCTTTAGCCAAAAATATATATTCACCCCTGATTTAGTATATTATTACGTTAATGCCATCGCACAATTTAGTGAAATAAAGGAAAATTCTGAGAAGAATTAACCCAAATAGCCAATCACTTAAACTAAAAATAGCCGGTAGAGATATAATATATGTATAATTTATGTATTATATGTGTATAATTATGTATATAGTTTATGGCTAAAAAAAATAAACAATAAATATAGATCCCTATTTGGATAAAGATTCCAAATTTTGAGGCATTTTTAAAGGCCAAATCGTTAGGTCGATTTTGATTGCATGAAGACTATCATGATTGGGCCCACTTAAATTTGTCATTTCGCACCATCCTTCACAATTTACACGTTTATCACATATTTAAGTTATTAATGACTATGTAGGCCCCACTAAATTATCATCTCAAATCTCTCCCTTAATTCAAATGGCTATTCTCATTTATTTTAAACTCAAGCGTGCCAACAAGTGTCGGTTAAAAGTTAAATAAGTGAAAGGAAATGAAGTTTCATTTCATCGCGTACATTTTTTCAAAACCATTTCAATGTTAACTTTATCTATAGCTTAGGTCCGCTAAACCAATTACTTGATGAAAAAAAACGTTTTAAACAATACTTAAGCTGCTCCAAAAAAGTTGTCAAATCAATCACCAATATAATAAACTTAGTTTGAATTTCAGGAAACTTTTTGAATAATTGATATAGATAACAAAAGCTCCAGCTAAATAAGAGAGATAATATCAAGATCCAAAATCTATTATAGGTCATGATGACGCTTAATATCGCCGTCAGGCAAGCCAATGGTGATTGATCGACTAGTTTACTCATTTAATTACTTTGAAATCATAATTTTTATTAATTAAATAGTATAAAATAAAATTTATAAGATAAATGATAATATTTACACGAACTACAATAATGAACAACCCGTAGGAATTTCCAAAACCCGGTATCACAAGTGCATGAGTATTTTCTAAGGAGTTCAATAATAATAATAATAATACAATATCTGTCTAGAATGTAAATAGACAGGATAAAATACATAGTACGATGGAGACTCGGTGGACTGTGATACGTAGCCTGGAATGCAGCTTACATAAAGTCCCCTCAACAGGTGCGCCTACGCGCCAAGATGATCACCAAATAAACCTGTCAGATCCTGCATATTTAGTGCAGAAGTGCAGCATGAGTACGTAAATCAACGCGTACCTAGTAATTATTTAGCCTAACCCCGGAGAAGTAGTGACGAGGGGTCGATATCGACACTTACTAGATGTCCAATAAAATAATATAATAATTCATAACAGATATAAAGTGCACAACAATAGTGGGGCAAATCTGTAAGTTACATAATCTTCCAAATATTTCTTTTAAAGTATGAATTTCTCGATCTTGTATTCTACCTTAACAGCTCAAAAAAAAGGTCAAGTGCCGATATCAAATACATAAGGAATACCACATGAAATGCCGAGCATCAATGGAAAGATTAGCTCATGAGTATTCGGACTACTAGCGATATAACGCCCGATTCTGCTGAGGTCGTTCCGCCCGATCAAGAATAATGTGTATACTGTCGAGGTTCGAGCGGCACGAACCATAGATGTATCTATTATACTGTCGAGGCGTTCGGCCCGCTCCACAAGAAAGGAAAAAAATTATCGAATTACGAGACACGTACATACAATACAGTCCATGAGCATAAAGGGAGTATAATCTTTATCGTTGCCATGAGCATAAAAGGAATATAATCTTTATCGTTTCTCAAATTACTAGCCAACAACTCAAAGTGATAAGGCTCGGCCTGGTATACATATATTTATTTCTAAATCAAGTTCAATTGTAAATTAAATTAATTAGTCCGACAAATAAAATGAGTCCAAACAATTCAAATATTATGTGATAAGGTCCTAAGTCTACCCGGACATAAACCTGCTTTAGCTACGTACGGACTCTCGTCACCTCGTGCGTACGTAGCACCAACAACTAATTGCACATAATAATAATTATCACTTAAGGGATAGTTTTCCGCTCGCAAGGTTAGACAAGAAACTTACCTCGCTCTAAAGTTCTATGACCGGCTCCAACACCTCTCACACACCTCAAATCGATGTCCATCTCTCCAAAACTAGTCAAACAAATGTGCAAATCCATAAATATATATACTCTATTACCCATAATTACTCAATTCATAACAATCCCCAACTCCATTCTAAAAGTCAATAAAGTCGACCCTCGGGCCCACGTACCCGGATTCCTAAATTTCTCGAAGATAACCTTTACCCATAACATTACGAACACAAAAATATGATTTATTTTAATTTCCATATACAATTTCGTGTTCAAATTCCAAAAATATCAAATTCTAGATTTTCTATTAAAATCCCACAATTTCTACAAATTTTTATGTTTAAATCCCTATAGAATCCATGTATTTAAATTACAATAGCTGAGAATAATTTACCTTGCCATAGATGATAAAAATCTCCCCTCCAAGAGATCCAAATATTGCCCAACCAAACGAAAATATGAGAGAAATGGGTTAAGTCTCGGATTTAAAATACCTCACTGCCCAGCGACCTTCGCACATGCGGTCTATTAGCCGCTTCTGTGGCTCCGCACCTGCGGAAATTCCCATCGCAGGTGCGGTTCCCACTAAGTCGAGCCAAGTCCACTTCTGCGGACAAACATCTGCTCATGCGGTCTCGCATCTACGGAACCCTGACCGCTCCTGCAGTCCAGTACCCAAGGTCTAGCCCCCGCGGATGCGCATCTGCGCGCCCAAACTCCGCACCTGCGGCCCTTCGCCCAATTGGCCTCTTCCGCTTCTGTGGAACATTCGTCGAATCTACGAGCTCGTAGATGCGGAAATAACCTCGCATCTGCGGCTACCCTAACTCAGTCCAAATACCGCTTCTACGACCACGACGCCGCTTCTGCGGGCTCGCACCTGCGGCCTTTTCCACGCAGGTGCAATTGCACCAGATCCCAGCTACATCAGCACTTCTTCCAAGCCCAAACTCGATCCGTTTTCGATCTGATCCGCACCCGGGGCCCCCGGAACCCCATCCAAACAAATGAACACATACCAAAACTCGACACGGACTTAGTCGAGGCCTTAAATCACGCCAAACAACTTCGAAACTACGAATCGACGATTGAAATCCTTCTTTAAACTTTCAGACTTTCAACTTGGACGAATGCGTCTGATTCATATCAAAACATTCTGGAATGACACCAAACTTTGTGCACAAGTCATAAATCACAATACGAACCTATTCCAAGGCTCGGAATCCCTAACGGATATCGACAACATCAAAGTCCACCTCAAACCAAACTTAGGAAATTCTAATGCATTCCAAATGGCAACATTCCACAATAAGTGCCGAAATACTCTCGGGTGATCCGATACTCAATGCAAACATATGCCCAAGTCTGAAATTATCATACGAACCTATTAGAACCTTCAAATCTCGATTCCGAGGTCGTTTACTCAAAAGTCAAACCTTAGTCAACTCTTCCAACTTAAAGCTTTCGAATTTAGAATTTTCTTTCCAAATCAACTCCCAACTTCCCGAAATTCAACTCCGACCACACGTACAAGTCATAATACCTGAAGTGAAGCTAATCAAGGCCTCAAACCGCTGAACGACGTGCTAGAGCTCAAAACAACCGGTCGGGTCATTACATTCTCCCCCACTTAAACATACGTTCGCCCTCGAACGTGTTAAGAATTGCTCCAGAGTTGCCCCAAAATCACTGTTCAACACCTTATGCACCTATCCATTCCACCACAACCCAGTTGAGCCCATTAGTTCGAGCCAGACTGAAGATCCTCCTTTTTATTTAGTCAATAAGCCTTAGCGCCAAATTTTAACCTCCGTATTTCTTTACAAAACCTGATTCTAATGTGTGAACACCATATAAATCACTACGCACTATACTCAAACATGATTATACACCTTTGTTGAATTCACACCATGCACCGCATAATTCATATGTCTATAATACATCTTCTGACCATAACAGTTAAAAATTCCTGAATCTGATGCCCGTAATATGCCTCATAACACATGTGAGCCATGTTCCAAATTCTCACGATGCTGCCATGACGAAAGAGAGGTGTAAAAACTCATAACCACCTCCCGAATCAATAAATCATAGAGTCTCCCCTCCTGACAAGAACCATTACCTTTCTGAACCAAATATTAATATTTGCTCTTTAATATACCCTACATAACTCTGATCGCACTGATCCTAGATCCAATAACCTCGCCTCACCCAGTACAAGATGCTCATGTAATGAGCCATCTCAAACACTGTGACAAATCTCTTATGATGCCCATAATGCGCCGACAAGTTAGAAACTCGAATGTAACTCATAAGGAAGAACGAACTTTGACAGGGAATTACCCAGCCTGCACAATAAATAAAATGGCCAAATAGATGCTATGAACTTGCCTCAGGGATGAAAAAAACAAGGCACACAAAATAAGTATAAGGAACTATGCTCAACATCTCACTGTTGCGGCGTGTAACCCGATCCAATATAAAACTGTTGCAGCGTGTAACCCGATCCACACAACATGTCTGTGGCGGCATGCCACCCTATCCAAACAATATACTCGAGGTTCCGTGCCACCCGATCCGCACATAAAAATCAAGAAGAAAACACACACATCAAGCCGTAATGCTTATATTTACGAAATGCCCGAATGTCGACCACAAGAACGCCAAGTGCATAATACAAATCCTGGGGAGACGGATAGCGCCATACACTATAAAACCCAAGCACAACTAAGGTACAATAAATGACCTGCATCTCGAGAGCCATCCTGCTCATGTAATACCACAAACTACACGGGATCACACAACACATGTGCGAATAATCAAGTCGTCTCATAACCCACATGGCACAATAGAGTATTACATAGATTAGCTGACGACGGGAAAAACACTCAACACCTGAAGACTCCTCCGCAAGCAATGATATGCCGAACGAACACATCCGACATGATGTAGAGCACACATTCACATTAGACCCACCAACGAACCCCAAGCCAATTCCAATCATCCCATACTGGGCCAATAAACTTCCAAGGATCCACAATGTCCCCATTCATGACACACACGAGCAGCCGTCCACTCCGGACCAAACTCTCACAGTTCACAACCAAAGGAATAGAGCGCCTTCGAGGCATAAACTCTCACATTAACGATAGTACCATAATCTCCATGCTTGGTTTCAATCTTTAAAAATCAAGTGACTAACATGTCACACTTATACAGATTTCCCCGTGGGATACTCTCCCACGACCATTCATACCAGGTAGCAAAGTCTGCACCTTTACACCACCAACCGTACTAATCCTGCAAAGACAACCAAGAGTCTACAATTCAATACACAAAACCTCTTACACAAGACACCGTTCCCAGGTGACAGTAAAGAAAATACCAGCTTACTTTGAACATCTGAACTCCTTCTTGCTCATCCGAGCTCGCGACATTCTTGTCAACACCGAACCGTAACCTTGATCCTCAACTTCAGATTTCCATGCCGCTCACTGCACCTATCATGCCGCTACACGAGGGTGTAAGAATTCATCATAACCCCTGAACTACTAATAGAATAAACACTTCATTTTTTAGATTCCTTTTACTTAACTTACTTCAGAAGGACCATAGCAACACGTAACCGAATTCCCAAACTGCAAAAAAAAAAATACAAACCTCGAGTCGTGGTCTAAACCGTCATAACTCTTCCGGGGATCCATTTCCACCTAACAAGGCCATTAGAATCAGATACCTCCCCAAATCAATCAAATTACGCCGGCTGTCAGGCCCGCCCGTACCGCCACAAATCACATGTATAACACTAACACGCCGAAGGAACTGATCATTGCCATAATCATGCTGATTCAACCATTACCAACCGAACCAACTTTTTCCAATTCACTATTGATTTGCCTTAGAAATATAACAGCTCCATTCAAGAATCATAACGAAACTCACAACACTCCTCCTGAGTGACCCACTTCACGAGACCACATCGTCTCAATACCCATGAACCATCCCATACCATCCTCACACGCACAATAGTATCTCCAACTGGTATACCTATTCTAAAAGACCTTCCGCAAATCTGAAACTCTTTCTCCCGTTTTTCCAAAATTGTCCCGCACACCCGATGATAACATAGAAAATTTCACAAGTATTCTTCACACTCTACTGCAAAATCTTAGTCTCCATCCACATAATGAATCCCTTAGAACCACTGTTGAGAATCACCCCCTCTGACTTGGTCCTGAATATAAGCCAAATTCTAGTGCACTATCAGCACATGAACACTTCCCAAAGAAGCAATCAGATGAATTATTTCCCTGGTACATCACATCTACCAGAAGTATAAACTCCGAGCCTCCCCAAAATCTGTGCATGAATCGATAAGGTGAAATATAGCACACATTTATCAAATCCTTTGCTGAATTACCCCTGATATTTCTTTTTCTTAGTCATAAATAATCCACCAATGCATCGATAACTAGAAGCTGAACAAGTAGACAATCACGTGATCCAATCGTAGACGATGAGATCCCCCACTTAGCTTTAAGCTACAATCACATAAACCTAGAATTCACCAAGATTCCTCCTTCTCAATTACCATGATCTCGCACCGTCAACCTATCAAATTTCTTGTAGTCTCTTGTTAAATTTTTTATGATCATTCTGAATTATCAGCCACAATCGCACATTCGACCTTCTGTCGGGTAGTAAGTAGAACTCTTCATAGAAACTTCATCAAAATCACGCAACCGCTAACCTGTTCACAGGAGATAGCCCACCTGAATTCCATATCGATATCTCCCAACGATGTTGCACTGGGTACAACTACCATGGAATCAGTAAACCATCCTTAGCCCGTGCTCATCCACCAGTTGTACAAGTCCATTAATTCCAAATTGATATCAACTAAAAGTGCGATAATACATCCCAAGCTCGAAGTCATGTTGCATCCCAACGATAATCAAGTTTCCACACCCCTCTTCATTTCAAGCAAACTCCTTTATGCCATATCCATTCTTCCTCGATACAGTACCCACCATCCCAAATAAAATCGGTAGACCAAATCACCTTCCATCACGATTCCAAAACCACCCTAAGCTTTCTCAAGGCACGCGTCTATCTTGCACGGAATCCATATGCTAATCTGCCATTCCTAATTCGGGTAAACTATCTCTTTTAAGCAACTTCTCGACCTCTATTTTTCATGCTTGACCTGTTAGTAATTCAACCACCTCGAGACACCTCCCGCCATGCCTTCCTCATACTTTGCTGCCCAAATGTTGCCCCAAATCAATCCATACATGTAGCTCCTGAACTAATGAATTACTACCAACCCTAAACCTCCTAGAAGATCATTTTTCTTGAGCCATTAGCTTCCAAAGCACCGGTTCAATTCTGAAATCGCTACACACCGCCATTATCTGACAACAGCTTATTAGACACTATTCCACCACACTCTGCCCCGATGTCAAATCAAAGAAGACCATAATACCGGCGAACCTTAATGCATTCAAACAAGGACAAAGACACCACATCACAAATGAGAATTCCACCACACTCAAAATATCAAGTCTCGTTACTTCATCAACCAAACCTGGACATCTATAGTCCAATTGCCTTTCCTCCGCTGGAATTAAATGTCGAACCCCTAAATCATGCACTGAGAAATCCTCCCTTCAAGTCATTCACTGCCTCAACACATAAACGAGCACCCTACTATTACACCAATATCGTACGATAATAACGCGTGAACATCATAGCAATCAATGCATAGCCTCAAAACTATCGAAAATAAAACTACTGAGCTGAAATGACAGAACATCCTTCCGCAAGGCAACGATAATAGCCCGCCCGAACACGTAGGGAAAAATATCATGCACCACGTCTGCACTACCACCACAACTACTCGATGCCCATTTGATAACAAGCACTTCACGTCGCGTTAGACTGAGAAGGAAGGAAATAAAGGCATAAGCCTCAAAAGAATCAAACCGCATGATGAGGAATCAAGAAGGGAAGTGATCCTTATAATCCTGTAACCTCTCAAGATAAGTACAAACGTCTTCATACCGATCCGCAAGACTCTACTAGACTTGCTCAAGACTCGTGAGACCTAAGTGAACCCAATGCTCTGATACCAAGTTGTCACGATCCAAAATCCACTATAGGTCGTGATGGCGCCTAACACCGTCGTCAAGCAAGCCAACAGTGATTGATCGACTTGTTTACTCATATAATTACTTTGAAATCACAATTTCCATTAATTAAATAGTATAAAATAGAATTTACATAGTAAATGATAATATTTACATGAACTACAATAATGAACAACCCGTAGGAACCCCCAAAACCCGGTGTCACAAGTGCATGAGCATTTTCTAAGGCGTTCAATAATAATAATACAATATCTGTCCAGAATGTAAATACACAAGATAAAATACATAGTACGATAGAGACTCGGTGGACTGCGATACGTAGCGTGGAATGCATCTCACATAAAGTTCCCTTAATAGGTGCGCCTATGCGACAATATGATAGCCAAATGAACCTGTCAGATCCTGCACATTTAGTGCAGAAGTACAGCATGAGTACGTAAATCAACGCGTGCCCAGTAAGTATCTAGCCTAACCCCGAAGAAGTAGTGACAAGGGGTCGACATTGACACTTACTAGAGGTCCAATAAAATAATATAATAATTCATAACAGATATGAAGTGCACATCGATAGTGGGGCAAATCTATAAGTTACATAATCTTTCAAATATTTCTTTTAAAGTATGAATTTCTCGACCTTGTATTCTACCTTAATAGCTAAAAAAAAGGTCAAGTGCTGATATCAAATACATAAGGAATACCATATAAAATGTCGAGCATCAGTTGAAAGATTATCTCGTGAGTATTCGGACTACTAGCGATATAACGCACGATTTTACCGAGGTTGTTCGGCCCGAAGCAGAATAATGTGTACACTGCCGAGGGTCGAGCGACACGAACCATAGATACATCTATTATACTGCTGAGGCGTTCACCCCCTCCACAAGAAAGAAAAGAAGTTACTGAATTACAAGACACATGCTTATAATACAGTACATGAGCACAAAGGGAATATAATCTTTATCGTTTCTCAAATTACTAGCCAACAACTCAAAGTGATAAGGCTCGGCCTGATATACATATATTTATTTCTAAATCAAGTTCAATTGTAAATTCAATTAATTAGGCCGACAAATAAAATGAGTCCAAACAATTCAAATATTACATGATAAGATCCTAAGTCTATCCGGACATAAACATGTTTTAGCTACGTACGGACTCTCGTCACCTCGTGCATACGTAGCACCCACAACTAGTTACACATAACAATAGTTATCACCTAAGGGGTAGTTTCCCCCTCACAAGGTTAGATATGAGACTTACCTTGCTTCGAAGTTCCATGACGAGATCCAACACCTCTCAAACACCTCAAATTGATGCCCATCTCTCCAAAATTAGTCTAACAAATGTGCAAATCCATAAATATATACTCTATTACCCATAATTAATCAATTCATAACAATCCCCAACTCCGCTCTAAAAGTCAATAAAGTTGACCCTCAAGCCCACGTGCCCAGATTCCAAAATTTCTCGAAGATAACCTTTACCGATAATCTTACGAACCCAAATATATGATTTATTTTAATTTTCATGTCCAATTTCATGGTCAAATTTCAAAAATACCAAATTCTAGATTTTCTATCAAAATTTCACAATTTCTATAAATTTCTATGTTTAAATCCCTATAGAATCTATGTATTTAACTTACAATAGGTGGGAATAACTTACATTGCCATAGATCATAAAAATATCCTCTCTAAGAGCTCCAAAGATCGCCCAACCAAATAAAAATATGAGAGAAATGGGCTAAGTCTTGGATTTAAAATACCTCACTGCCCAGCGACCTTCGCACCTGCGGTCCATTAGCCATTTCTGCAGCTCCGCACCTGCGAAAATTCCCATCGCATGTGCAGTTCCCACTAAGCCTAGCCAAGTCCGCTTCTGCGGAAAAAAATCTGCTCATGCGGTCTCGCTTTTGCGGAGCCTTGACTGCTCTTGCCGTCCAGCACCAAAGGTCCAGGCCCCGCTTCTGCGGTGCCTCCTCCGCTTCTGCGGATGCATATCTATGCGCCCAAACTCCGCACCTGCGGCTCTTCGCCCAGCTGGCCTCTTCCGCTTCTATGGAACATTTGTCGCATTTGCAAGCTCGCAGATGCGGAAATAACCTCGCATCTGCGGCCATCCCAACTCATTTCAAAAGCTGCTTCTGCGACCACGACGCCGCTTTTGTGGGCTCGCACCTGCGGCCCTTTCCACGCAGGTGCGATAGCACCAGATCCCACCTGCCTGAGCACTTCTCCCAAGCCCAAACTCGATCCATTTTCGATTGGATTCGATCCGCATCCGGGGCCCCTGTGACCCGTCCAAACATACAAACACATCCCAAAACACGACACGGATTTAGTTGAGGCCTCAAATCATGCCAAACAACATCGAAACTACGAATCGACGATTGAAATCCTTCTTTAAACTTTTAGACTTTTAACTTTGACGAACGCATCCGATTCATATCAAAACATTCCGGAATGACGCCAAACTTTGCGCACAAGTCATAAATCACCATACGAATCTATTCTGAGGCTCGAAATCCCAAACGGACATCAACAACACAAAAGTCCACCACAAACCAAACTTTGAAAATTCTAAAGCCTTCCAAATGCCAACTTAATCGAGGCCTCAAATCATGCCAAACAACATCGAAACTACGAATCGACGATTGAAATCCTTCTTTAAACTTTTAGACTTTTAACTTTGACGAACGCGTCCGATTCATATCAAAACATTCCGGAATGACGCCAAACTTTGCGCACAAATCATATATCACAATACGAATCTATTCTGAGGCTCGAAATCCCAAACGGACAACAACAACACCAAAGTCCACCTCAAACCAAACTTTGAAAATTCTAAAGCCTAACAACATCGAAACTACGAATCGACGATTGAAATCCTTCTTTAAACTTTTAGACTTTTAACTTTGACGAACGCGTCCGATTCATATCAAAATATTCCGGAATGATGCCAAACTTTGCGCACAAGTCATAAATCACAATACGAATCTATTCTTAGTTATGGGATTTACATAATTGTATTTGGATGAATATAAAGCTTAAACAAGAAAGAAACACTTTTTGTATATACTAACAGTACCTTTAGAACTTGGGTCATAAACATGCCGGCGATATTTCTGTGGTAAATTAACGTTATTAAGAGAAAACTGAAACAATTTAAATTAAAGAGTTCCTACATAAAAAATATTATCATTCTCTTCTTAGAAGAGTAAAAGTAAAAGAGTGTTTAATATAATAACACCAAGATAATAGAAAGATTCAACCATCTTTTCCATTATAAACACGATCAAAAAGTAGTAAAAACGTATCATTGTAAATTATCCTGAAGATCGTTTGTTGCTATTAGTTGTTTCACGATCCATTTAATAACTTTACAAGTTTTGCTCCCCTAAAATTTGACATAGCTCGTTCATTTCTCAATCCCACTTAATATTCTGATATAATAATTTATGTCCGAACTGTATTATAGTATGGCAATTAGCTTGCCAATGATTATCAACCACATAGTTCCAAAAGTTAAAAATAAAGTTGCCACACTCGAGTTTAAAATAAATATTTTAAATTTAACTATTTTTCATTGTAAAAGAACATGTCGCGATGATATTAATTTGAGCTTCCTAATGATCATAAAATAAAATTGAGATCAAATTTATTAGTTATCAACCAAAAATTAAATTAATCGTTACTGATGTTGGTTTATGTTAATTTTTTTAGTTGCTCACGGGCCCGTGCTATTCCATTTTGAGAGAGTTGAAAAAGCACTATCTCGTTGAAAGGTTCTATACATCTATCCTTTCCCCCTTTTTTGTATTTCCTCCCTTTCCCTTTCTATTTGTATTTTTTTATCATTGCTTCCATTGAATTCCGTGTTCTATAACGACAAAACCTCTTATTTTATTGATCTCCGTCTGAATCAGAATAAATATGTTTTCGAACCTTCTCTTTAAAATTCGAATAAAGCATTTGTTCGTACAGCTCTCGAACCTCACGCTCTATCACGCACGGAAAAGAATTCATAAAAAAAGATATGAGAATTTATCTTAAGTAATTGAGCGTGAGAGCCAAATGAATCTTTCAAACATGAATCGAATTTTTTTTGCACAATTTTTACGCAAAATTGTATCTTTATCCCGGAGCCTCGAAGGAAAGAAAAATTTGCCCCTAAATCTATTATTCAGATAACTCAAGTTTCGATAACTATAAAAAGAACTTTCCTGATAGCGGGTCACATGTATAGGACCAACTGGGGTATTGGTCATGGACTTTCGTACTTTGGTGGGTCTCCGAGATCCTTTCGATGACCCGGAATGAAGAAATCGAATATGAAAGAAAAGACAAAGAAATAACTTCTATGAAAGGGTTTCACGGGATTCAGTGGAGAAGTTCAGCTTTGATTTGACCCCAAGAGTTTGAATACTTCTGTCCAGAATCTTCCTGTGAAGTATTTGACTTTCATTATTTTTATTTCATTTTTTTTAATTGGAGTATGCTATTGCTCCTTTCTTTTTTTTCTTTTTATTTATTTACTAGTATTTTACTTCAATTTCATTGTTTTTACTTAACTTAAGAGTTAAAAGAAGAAAAAAAGTCTGGACTAACCTTTACCTAATTTTCAGTTAGATGTTAAATGATCGAATTAAATTTTTTGTACTATTTATCATCAGTATATATAGCGTGTGAAAATAGAAAAAAGAGAAACACATTCAAGTATCTAGAATTACACATTCCTTAAAATAAAATAAATTGTGCTTTCCATTTGTCCCAACTAAAGACAGTTTGATTTCAGATTTGCAGTTCCAAAAAAGCTCATAATAATTTATTCTTAGTAGGGAGTGAGTAGTATTTTTTTTTTAATTTTAACTACTTCCTTTTTGTGCTAAATATTTTCCTGAGCCATACATAGTACATCAACTACCTTTTTTGTCTGGGGTACATAGTATAACTACTACTACTACTACAATATTATACCCAAAACAATCAACTCATGTACTACTAAATATATATTATTAAAATAAAAACAGTCTGATACATAAAGTATCTCGTATTCACGTAAAATTCGGGAAAGGACTGCACCCCAAAAAATATAATATAGACAACTTACCTTAATGCAAACATTACTGAATATTTTCACGATTCGAACCCGTGACTTATAGGTCACGCATATAGGTCATACTACTGTTCCCGTTTATAGATTCATGCACCTAAACAAAAGGAATCTAGATGTTTTTTCTTTAAAAACTTAGAAGTTACATTTTTCCGAGGGATAAGGATAATATCGATATACAACTCTGCATTACTTGTACATCATTTTATTTCCAGTAGAAACTTTGTCTAATAATATAGCCTTCGGATGACTAAAAGAGTGCTTATTTTACGTTCCTAAACTCTGCTAAACTTATAGTATAAAAGAGTGAATAGGTTAAAGCACACCTAAACTATGGGATGTTCTCATTACCCCGTTGAACAATAGTTCCCTATTTATTAAAAAGAAAAACCCGTTAACTAAATTTATTTAACTAATTAATTTTTTTAATTTAATTATTAAATAATAAAGTAATTATAACAACCCGGCCGATCGTTTTGGGTATTGTAGCCTCATTCCCCTATTTATTACTTATTCTGTGCTCATTTGTTGTTATGTGACTTGCCAGGATGGTTGGTTTGATTCCGGGAATGTTTCGGAATGAGTTGGGACACTCAGTCCTAAGGTTGGAAGCCTAAGTTGAAAGAGTTGACCGGATATTGACTTATGTGTAGATGACTCCAGAATAAAGTTTTGATCTGTGGGAGATCAAATCTGTACTATATAAATGGGATTTTGTACTTTTATTTCATTCTTCACCACTTTAGAGACTTGGGAGCTCTAGTTTGAAGGGTTTCAACCTAGACCTTCATCTACAAGCTTGGTGTAAGTGATTCTAACATATATCTATGAGATTTACATAGATCCATCACTAGATTTAACATCAAAATATGGGAATTAACAAGACAAATTGGGGATTTATGTCAAAACTTTTCTAAAGTGAATAATTGACTTTTGAACGTCGATTCAGAGTCAGAATTGGATGATTTTGGTATGGTTGGACTCGTTATTGAATGGGTATTCGGATTTTGTAAGTTTGGTCGGGTTTCGAGGCGAGGACCCAGGGTTGACTTTTTGGGTTGAATTTTTGACTTTGGTTAAAGAACTTAGCTTTATCGTATGGAATCGATTCCTATAGCTTGTATTGATTGTATTAAGTTGCTTGTGGCTAGATTCGAGTTCGGGCTGATTCGCAAAGCAAGGGCTTGTTGGAGTAGAGATATGCGCGGTTTGAGATAAGTAATACTTCTAAACTTGGTTCTGAGGGTATGAATCCCTGAAATACATGTTATGTGGTTGGTGTTGAGGTGACGCACTTGCTAGGTGATGGGCGTGTGGGCGGACATAGTGGTAATTGTGACTCGGTTCATTCTGTGGTACTATGTAGTTATCAAACCTTGTTTCTAATTATGAAACTCCTACTTGTTAGAGTAATTGGGATACAATCCATGTTCGAAATCATTCTTAGACTATATGCTTGTTTTGTTGGGACCCACGGAGGTCACTTCTGATGTTGAGTTATTTGCTTAAATTGCAATCATGTACTCAGTCACATCTATCATTTGCGTATCATATCTAATTCTCTGTTGTCATTTATTGTTACATCATATTATAATTGTTTGGACTGATTGTCATGTGATTTGTAAGCCCAAGAGACTGGAGAGATTGATGATTGAGTGAGGCCGAGGGCTGATTGTGAGTGATATTTATGGGATCGGACTGCACGCCGCAGCAGGCTTTATTGATTCATGCCATGATTGGCTTATATTAGTGCTTGGGCAGGATCCGCCCCTCCGGAGAGTCTGGCATACCAGCAGTGAGCACATATACCTACTGAGTGCGAGTGCCGAGTGATTGAGAGATCTGAGTGCTTGTGTGACGACCCAAAAAGTCATCTTTAAATTTAATAATTAATTCTGTGTTCTAAGACCTCGAAAAGCACTATTTATCATTCCTCGACTAGCATGCGCAATCTGTATAATTTTCCAGAAAGTTTTTATATGAAAAATTGATTAAAATGTGAAGTAGAGCTCTAAAACTAACTTGAGTTGACCTTGGTCAAACTTTTGAGCAAACGAACCCGAATCAGTATTTTAACAATTCCGGAAGGTCCATATCGTGATTTGTGACTTGGGCGTATGCCCGGAATTTAATTTGGAGGTCCTTAACTAGAAATTTAAAGGCAAAGATTTAACGGAAACTAGAAATTTAAAGGCAAAGATTTCCAAAGTTGATCACAGATTTGACTTTTTGATATCGGGGTTGGAATCCGATTCCAAAAATTGAAATAACTCTGTTATGTCATTTATGACTTGTGTACCAAATTTGAAGTCATTCCGGATTCATTTAACATGTTTCGGCACAAGTTTTGTAAATGAAAAAGTTTGAAACTCTTAAATCCGAATCAAGGTATGAATGATAATTTCGATATTATTTGATGTAATTTGAGACCCCGAGTAAGTCCGTATTATGTTACAGGACTGGTTTGTATAATTGAATGGGATTTTGAGTGGCTCGGTGAGATTCGGGGTGAGTTTTGAGCGAGTCCGTGCATTTCGACACTCTAATGTTGTTCTGGAACTTTTGGAAAAGTGCGGACCGCAGAGGATAAGTGCGGACCGCACAATTTTGTGTGCGGCCGCACTTCATAGGAAAAGTGCGGACTGCACAATTTTGTGTGCAGCCGCACTTCAGTGGTTCTGCAGGTTCGATAGTTCGACTTCGGAGGCTTATATCTTTTAATCTACAACGGATTTGGAGATGATGCAGAAATGAAAGTTATAGCCCTTTGAATCTAGTTTCCAGAAAGATATAGTATTAATCATTTTGACATTTGTACAGAAAGTTATGAGCATGTTACTGAAGCCTGGTAAGCTGCCACAGTGAAGTGCAGCCGCACTCAAAATTGTGCGGCTGCAGAACTTGAAAATGTGCGGCAGCACTTGAAAATGTGCGTACCGCACATTGGGAAATCAGAATTTTGTACTATATAACTGATGGTTTGGGTATTATTTCACATTTTGGACTTTGGGAGCTCGGTTTGTGACGATTTTTCGTGGGTTTTCAAGAAATTCATTGGGGTAAGTGTCTCTTATCTTATATTGATTATATTCCATGATTCCATACTCATTTACATCATGAATCCGTGAATTTATGGAAGAAAAATCAGATTTTTATAAAATCTTCTAAAAATATAAAATTAAGATTTGAAGGTCAATCCGATGTCGGAATTTGATAATTTTTGTATGGTTGAACTCGTATCGGAATGAGTATTCGGATTTCATAAGTTTTTTCAGGATTCGAGATGTGGGTCCCACTGCTGATTTTTTAAATATATTTTGAATTTTAATCCGGAAAATTAGTAAATTCTTATGGAATTAATTCCTACGATTTGTATTGAGTATATTGAATTGTTTATGACTAGATTTGAGGATTTGGACAAGAATTCGTGAGGAAAAGATTTATTGGAATCTTGAATTTGGTTGCAAGCGAGGTAAGTGTCGTGGTTAACTTTGACTTGAGGGAATGAAATCCTTGAATTAGTTGTTATGTGAAATTGATATGAACGACGTATAGGCGAGGTGACGAGTGTCTATACGTCGTCAAATCAATTGTTTGCCTAATTATTTAAAAATCATAAATTATTTTAAATTATGAATTAATTATTATATTAATTATTTCTCTAATATTCCTTGCTCAATATAATGCCTTGAATCCATGCTATAATTGTTACATGCTTATTTGATTTATGTGACTTAATTCCTACTTGACATTTAGCATACTAATTATTGAATTGCCTATTTCCTCCTTAATTTCCACAATTAATTGCTACTTGACATAACTTATTTCTAAATAAATCATAATTATCGTATGCTTGTTGTCTTATAATTTCATATTAATTGATGCATTTATTGGAGTAATTTATTTATAAGACTTGGTTAATTATATTATTTGAGGAGCGAGTTGCACGCCGCAACAGAAATGAAAGTGAATATATTGGAGGAGCGGGTTGCACGCCGCAACAGAATTGATTGAAATGAATATATTGAAGGAGCGGGTTGCACACCGCAACAAACTTGATTGAAATGAATATATTGGAGGAGCGGGTTGCACGCCGCAACAGAATTGATTGAAAATATATATTGAGGAATGGGTTACACGCAACAACAGGATTAAATAAAATGAATACATTGTGGGATCGGGTTGCACGCCGCAACTTTGAAATGAAAATCAATATATTGGGGGATCGGACTGCACGCCGCAACAGATTTATTTAAAGTTTATATTGTTGGAGTAGGTTGCACGCCGTAACGGAAATTTATTGAGGAATTATATTGTTAAGGCGGGTTGCACGTCGCAACGGAAATTGATTGAAATAATAATTGGTTATGACTGCCGAGTTGGCTTCAACTATTAAAATGAGTTACATGATTTAATTCTATTATTGTTGTTATTACTATTATTATTGCGTACAGGTTAATGTAAGAAACCTGCCTTAGCCTCGTCACTACTTCGTCGAGGTTAGGCTTGGAACTTGCCAGTACATGGGATCGGTTGTACTGATACTACACTCTGCACTTCTTGTACAGATTTCGGAGTTGGTCCCAGCGACGTACTGTAGATTTGCCCGGATACAACTACCAGTGGAGACTTGAGGTATAACTGCACAGCGTTCGCAGTTTTGAAGTCACCTTCTATCTTATCTCAGCTGTGTATTATATTTCAAACATCTTGAATTTTATTCATACCTTTATTTGTATTATTCTAGAAGCTTGTGCACTTGTGACTCCAGTTCTGAGATGGTATTTAGGTATCGCGGTTATTATGAAATATTCACTTTATTTCAGACTTTATTTTCGCATTTATTTTCTTGTTATTAATTAATTTAAAATTTTGTTAAAAATGGCTAATTATATTCTAACGTTGGCTTGCCTAGCAAGTGAAATGTTAGGCGCCATCACGGTCCCGAAGGTAAAAATTTCGGGTGGTGACAGTTGGTATCAGAGCACTAGGTTACATAGGTTTTACGAGTCACGAGCAAGCATAGTAGAGTCTGAAGGATCGGTACAGAGACGTCTGTACTTATCTTCCAGAGGCTACAGAGTTTAGGAATAATTCCACTTCTTTCATTCCTTATCGTGCGGTATTGATTTAGCTTGAAACATATATCTCATATTCCTTCGTATCCACTCGTGTATGATATTCCGCACTCGGTATCAGTTGTGCGTCGATGGTTCGTGATACCGCAGATGGACTACGAGGGAGTTAGAGATGCTCAAACATTGCCTCAACGTGTGTTTCCGATTGAAGATGCGGACGTATTGAGAGATCATCCAGTGAATCATGTGGGGGGTGCAGAGGGGTGCAACAGACCCTTGGCATCTAGTTGATTTATACGAGCTGTGAAAGTTAATATTGTGGATCATAGGACGTTTTAATCTATGAGTTCGCGCCAAGTGGGGAAGTCCACTATCAATGGATGGATTGCAGGGTCATGTGTTATATCAGTTTTGGCCTGAAATGTATATATATGGTACTGAAAGGTTCCCCAAAATTTACACATGTTTAAGGCCTGAGATTTTGTACAGGATAAGGTTGGGACTTGCGGTATGTTCGCCTCCTTAATAATCCTATACTTCAGTACCAAAGGAGTTAAAGAAATAACTTTAAATTTATAGAAGGTCTACTCAGCATTGACGTCACAGTTTTGGGGTGCTTCGGAGGAAGTACAGTGGTTGACGAGATTCTAGACTATGTGGTTCGTGCCAAGATTTGTCTGTATGGAGCTCTACTTTTGTGATTGTTGTGTATAAACAGGGGTAAGGGTTACCCCAAAGAAGAATCGAAGAGTATGTTAAGAAAAGGGTCAGCTCAGCTGTGTTGAGTCAACATAACAAAAGAAGAAATTGGCCTTGGGAGAGATAATTCTCCACAGGTGTTCGTGGCAAGCCTATGAAGAGGGAAGACCATCCAATGCAACACCGCCCACTTAGCTCAGTTCTCAGAAACACTTTTGAAAGAGTTTGTATTCCGGACTCTCCGTAATACGTGGCGTATAGGGTTTAAACGGTTGCGTCAGCTCACCATAGCGGTGTCAGAATATGCCATCAGGTTCAATAAGTTAGCACGTCATATTCCTAGTTTTCTTCCTACAGCCAGAGAGCGACACCACAGACTTATTAAAGGACTCAATTATGATCGTAAAATTTTGTACGACTTGGGAGCTATAGGATGATACTTCATTTCTGCTAGTGGTAGAAATTGCCAAGATATTAGAACATGTTCGGGGTGGGGAAAAGGAAACTAAGGAGACCAAGATGTCTCGAGGTTCTGGGGGATTCAGTGGATTCTACTCTGCGAGTATAAATTATTATGGCAAGGTCTCGGGCAGTCGGCCAGCCCAATCCGCACATCGGATTACTCAGGGTGCTCCAGTAAGTTCTTTTAATGCACCACTGACATAAGTTTCCTACAATGGTTATTCCAGTTATCTGGCACATACTCAGTATGAGAAGCCAAACCCGCAAAGGGGTTGTTATGAATGCGGTGATACTAGGCACATCATGAGAAAATTGTCCCAGACTTGGGAGAGACATATTTCATCAAAGCACTCAGGCTACGTGCTCATTGCAGTTACTACATCACCCACATGACCAGTTGGGGGTGGAGGACAAGCGGGTAGAAGGCGTCCTAGAGGTGGAGGCCCAGCCATTGATATAATTATTTTATGGTATGGCGGAGGTTGCTACATCAGATGGTGTCGTTACAGGTACGACCTCGATTTAATATAAAGGAATAATTTCCTTAACTTGATTCGATTTTGAGTATCGAGACGAGTCATCCTATTGTGCTCCACTTATGAGCGAGCTTCGTAATTCTATAATCTACTTATGTGCTTACTCCTATTGGGAGATTCTATGGAGATAACTACGCCTATCATTCCGTGTTGGTCACTAATAAGAGCTGCGAGGCTAAAGGTGGCTTTATTGTACTCATTTCGGTAAGTTTTGATGTAATTTCCAGATAATTAATTATAAATTGTGAATTATATGCCCTACCGATGTGGGGTTCATTATGTGTTGTGATTTTGTGTAACCAAAATTATTTAAAAGGAGAAAATAAAAATTTTTGATTGGCACGATGTGCGTATTACTTGTGATTCAGAATTGAGGACGAGATCCTCGCATTTTAATATAAATTGTTATGTTTAAACCGGGCCACGAGCTGTGGTGAAAGTTATATAAGGACGAGATCCTTGTGAGGAAAATTCTTGTGTTTAAGTTCTCCCTTGTGAAATTAAATTTGTACTATAGCAATAATAGGGAGTCATGCCTGTTAGGCTTATTCGAAAATTCTTGTATGAAATTCTTTGTGCATACTTGCCAAATTCGTGTTGTAATTATTGAGTTTTAACCTACGAGGTAGGTGCCCGCCTAGGTGGCTTTAAATGTAACTCGTTAATTCGGGTAAATAATTATGAGGTCTTCATGCCTCGCATCTCGTTATTAGTATTGTGTACGTTTGAAACAATATTTTTGTTAACATGAAGTTAATTGACGATTCTGTAATTGATTATGAACAACTATTAAGACCAGATTGACCCAGAAGGGTGCCCCATTTAGATGGTCAGACGAGTGTGAGTTGAGCTTTCAGAAGCCCAAGATCGCTTTGACTACAACGCCAATGTTGGTATTACCCACTACGGTGTATTGTGATGTATCTCACGTTGGGCTTGGTGCAATATTGATGCAAGATGGCAGGGAGATTACATATGCGTCATGACAATTGAAAGTTCATCGCAGCTATTATTCATGCGCTGAAAATTTAGAGGCATTACCTTTACGGTGTCTCGTGTGAGGTATTTACTAATCATCGTAGCCTACAGTATCTGTTCAAACAAAAAGATCTCAATTTGAGGCAGAGAAGATGGTTGAAGTTGTTGAAAGACTATGATATCACCATTTTGTATCACCCCGGAAAGGCCAATGTGGTGGCCGATGCTTTGAGTAGAAAGGCTGTGAGTATGGGCAACCTTGAGCCTTGCGTATATTCTGTTTGGTGATAGGCCGTTAGCTGCAGATGTTCAGACTTTGGCCAATCAGTTCGTGAGGTTAGATGTTTCAGAATCCAGTAGGGTTCTAGCCTACACAGTCGCTCGGTCTTCTTTATATGAGCACATTAGAGAGCGACAATATGATGATCCTCATTTGCTTGTCCTTAAGGACACGGTGTGGCACAGTGGTGCCAAGCAGGTTGATGTGGGAGATGATGGAGTTCTGCATATGCAGGATCGTATTTATGTTCCTAATGTGGATGGGCTTCTTGAATTAATTTTTGAAGAGGCCCACAGTTCCCGGTATTCTATTCATCCGGGTGTCGCCAAAATGTATCAAGATTTTCGGCAACATTATTGGTGGAGGAGAATGAAAAAGGATATAGTTGCATATGTAGCTCAGTGTCTGAATTATCAGCAAGTTAAGTACGAGCATTAGAGACCTGGTGGTTTGCTTCAGAAGTTAGAAATTTTTGAGTGGAAGTGGGAGCGTATCACTATGGATTTTGTTGTTGGGCTCCCACGGACTCAGAGAAAATTTGACGCAGTTTGGGTCATTGTGGACAGGTTGACCAACTCAGCACATTTCATTCCAGTGGCAGTTACCTATTCTTTAGAGCGGTTAGCTGAAATTTGTATTCGTGAGATTGTCCACCTTCACGGTGTACCCGTGTCTATTATTTCAGATCGAGGTACACAGTTTACCTCACACTTCTGGAGGACTGTACAATGTGAGTTAGGCAAGCGGGTTGAGTTGAGTACAATATTTCATCCACAGACAGGCAGACAGGCAGAGCGCACTATTCAGATATTGGAAGATATGTTTCACGCTTATGTTATAGACTTTGGAGGTTCTTGGGATTAGTTCTTTCCACTTGTGGAGTTTGCTTATAATAATAGCTACCAGTCGAGCATTTAGATAGATCTATATGAGGCATTGTACGAAAGGCAATGCCGATCGCCAGTTGGCTGGTTTGAACTGGGAGAGGCTCGGTTGTTGGGTACCGATTTGGTACAGGATGCCTTGGATAAGGTCAAAATTATTCAGGATCATCTTCGCACAGCTTAGTCTAGGCAAAAGAGTTATGCCGACCATAAGGTTCGTGATATTGCATTCATGGTTGGAGAAAGAGTATTGCTCCGGGTTTAACCTATGAAAGGTATAATGAGGTTCAGAAAGAAGAGCAAGTTGAGCCCTAGGTATATAGGACCGTTCGAAATTCTTGAAAGGGTGAGCGAAGTAGCCTACATGCTTGCATTACCACCTAGTTTATCAGCGGTTCATCCGGTGTTCCATGTGTCTATGCTCTAAAAATATCATGATGATCCGTCCCATGTACTAGATTACAGCTCAGTCTAATTGGACAAAGATTTGACTTATGAAGAGGAACCGGTAGCTATTATAGCCCGACAGGTCCGACAGTTGAGGTCTAAGAGTTATCCTTCAGTTCGAGTGTAATGGAGAGGTCAATAAGACAGCTACCTGCGAGTCTGAGTCGGACATATGGAGTAAATATTCACACCTTTTCACCAGCTCATGTACTTTTCTAATTCCGTTCGAGGACGAACGTTTGCTTTAGAGGTGGAGAATGTGATGACCCAAAAGGTCATCTTAAAATTTAATAATTAATTCTATGTTCTAAGACCTCGAAAAGCACTATTTATCATTCCTCGACTTGCGTGCGCAGTCCGTATAATTTTTCGGAAAGTGTTTATATGAAAAATTAATTAAAATGTGAAATAGAACTTTAAAACTCAACTGAGTTGACTTTGGTTAATATTTTGAGCAAACGAACTCGGATCAGTGTTTCGACGATTCCGGAAGGTTTGTATCATGATTTGTGACTTGGGCGTATGCCCGAAATTTAATTTGGAGGTCCTAACTCAAGTTATGGCCATTTAACGGAAACTAGAAATTTAAATGCTAAAGATTTCCAAAGTTGACCACGGATTTGACTTTTTGACATCGGGGTCGGAATCCGATTCCGAAAATTGAAATAGCTCTATTATGTCATTTATGACTTGTGTGCCAAATTTGAAGTCATTCCGGATTCATTTAGCATGTTTCGGCACAAGTTTGGTAAATGGAAAAGTTTGAAACTCTTAAGTTCGAATCAAGGTGTGAATGGTAATTTCGATGTTATTTGATGTAATTTGAGACCCCGAGTAAGTCCTTATTATGCTACAGGACTGGTTTGTATAATTGAACGGGATTCCTAGTGGCTCGGGGAGCTTCGGGGTGAGTTTTGAGCGAGTCTGTGCATTTCTGCACTCTAATGTTGTTCTGGAACTTTTGAAAAAGTGTGGACCGCATAATTTTGTGTACGGCCGCACTTCATAGGAAAAGTGCGGACTGCACAATTTTGTGTGCGGACGCACTTTAAGGGTTCTGCAGGTTCAATGGTCCGATTTCGGAGCGAATTTGAACATGATTCAAAAATGAAAGTTGTAGCCCTTTGAATCTAGTTTCCAGAAAGGTATAGCATTAATCATTTGAACATATGTACAGAAAGTTATGGGCATTTTACTGAAGCCTGGTAAGCTGCCACAGTGAAGTGCGACCGCTCTCAAAATTATGCGGCTGCAGAACTTGAAAATGTGCGGCAACATTTAGAAATGTGCGGACCGCACATTGGGAAATCAGAATTTTGTACTATATAACCGAGGGTTTGTGTATTATTTCACATTTTGGACTTTGGGAGCTCGGTTTGTGATGATATTTCGTGGGTTTTCAAGAAATTCATTGGGGTAAGTATTTCTTATCCTATATTGATTATATTCCATGATTCCATACTCATTTACATCATGAATCCGTGAATTTATGGAAGAAAAATCAGATTTTTATAAAATCTTCCAAAAATATAAAATTAAGATTTGAAGGTCAATCCGATGTCCGAATTTGATAATTTTTATATGGTTGAACTCATATCAGAATGAGTATTCGGATTTTATAAGTTTTACCGGTATTCGAGATGTGGGTCCCACTGTTGAATTTTTAAATATATTTCGGATTTTAATCTGAAAAATTAATAAATTCATATGGAATTAATTCCTATGATTTGTATTGGGTATATTGAATTGTTTATGACTAGATTTGAGAATTTTGGACACGAATTTGTGAGAAAAAGGTTTATTGGGATCTTGAATTTGGTTGCAAGCGAAGTAAGTGTCGTGGTTAACTTTGACTTGAGGGAATAGATCCCTTGAATTATTTGTTATGTGAAATTGACGTGAACGACGTATAGGCGAGGTGACGAGTGTCTATACGTCGTCAAATTAATTGTTTTCCTAATTATTTAAAAATTATAAATTATTTTAAATCATTAATAATTTATTATATTAATTGTTTCTATCATATTCCTTGCTCAATATTATGTCTTGAATCCATGCTATAATTGTTACATACTTATTTGATTTATGTGACTTAATTGCTACTTGACATTTAACATACTAATTATTGAATTGCCTATTTCCTCTTTAATTTTCACAATTAATTGCTACTTGCCATCACTTATTTCTAAATAAATCATAATTATTGTATGCTTGTTGTCTTATAATTTCATATTAATTGATGTATTTATTGGAGTAATTTATTTATAAGAATTGGTTAATTATATTATTTGAGGAGCGAGTTGCACGCCGCAACAGAAATGAAAGTGAATATATTGGAGGAGCGGGTTGCACGCCGCAATAGAATTGATTGAAATGAATATATTGAAGAAGCGGGTTGCACATCGCAACAGACTTAATTGAAATGAATATATTGGAGGAGCGGGTTGCACGCCGCAACATAATTGATTGAAAATATATATTGAGGAATAGGTTGCACGCAACAACAGGATTAAATGAAATGAATACATTGTGGGATCGGGTTGTGCGCCGCAACTTTAAAATGAAAATAAATATATTGGGGGATCGGGTTACACGCTAAAACAGATTTATTTAAAGTTTATATTGTTGGAGCAGGTTGCACGCCGCAACAAAAATTTATTGAGGAATTATATTGTTGGGGCGGGTTACACGCCGCAACGAAAATTGATTGAAATAATAATTGGTTATGACTGCCGAGTTGGCTTCAACTGTTAAAATGAGTTACATGATTTATTTCTATTATTGTTGTTATTATTATTATTGCGTACAAGTTAATGTAAGAGACCTGCCTTAGCCTCGTCACTACTTCGTCGAGGTTAGGCTCGACATTTACCAATACATGGGGTCGGTTATACTGATACTACACTCTGCACTTCTTGTGCAGATTTCAGAGTTGGTCCCAGCGACGTACTGTAGATTTGCCCGGATACAACTACCAGTGGAGACTTGAGGTATAACTGCACATCGTTCGCAGTTCTGAAGTCACCTTCTATCTTATCTCAGCTGTGTATTATATTTCAAATATCTTGAATTTTATTCATTCCTTTATTTGTATTATTCTAGAAGCTCGTGCACTTGTGACTTCAGTTCTGGGATGGTATTTAGGTATGGCGATTATTATGGAATATTTACTTTATTTCAGACTTTATTTTCGTATTTTTTTTCTTGTTATTAATTAATTTAAAATTTTGTTAAAAATGACAATTTATATTCTAACGTTGGCTTGCCTAGCAAGTGAAATGTTAGGCGCCATCACGGTCCCGAAGGTGAGAATTTCGGGTCGTGACAGATTGAGAGTGATGAGTGATTGGAAGTGATGAGTGATTGAGAGTGCTGAGTGATTGGAAGTACCGAGTGATTGGACGTGCTTAGTGAGGATGAATACTCAAAGAATATGAGTATACGACTTTATCACTGTGTTGCATTACAGTTGGCATGCATATTTGACATGTAGATAACGAGATGTAATATGCCTCATATTAGTCATACTTGGCATATTTTATCCGTGTTGAGATCAAACTGGTAAATACCTGAAAGTATGTCTACAATTCTGAACTGTCTATTAACTGATTATGAGATTTTCTCTGAGTTATTATCGTCATTTACCTATCATATCTGCATTGTTATTATCTGGATTTGGACTGTACCTTTCTGAGCTCATCATTGCTTTTAGCCCAAGGTTTGTCATGTTACTTATTGAGTACATTGGGCCGATTGTACTTATACTACACTTTGCACTTTGTGTGCAGATCCAGGTACTTCTGGGCACGGAGAATGCTAGGTTTGGAGCTTCATCTGCTTGGAGACTTTTGTGGTAGCTGCGTTGACGCCCACAGACCTTGACTCTCTTTTTTTCCTTTATTTAGCACCGTTCTATCTTTCCAGATAGTTGTATTTGATGTATTGACTGTATGGTCATTTAGATGCTCATGTATTCAGTGACACCCGAATTTTGAGAATGTTGTATTTGAGTCGCAGTATTTCTTATCGACTATTTATGAGAGTTATTACTGTTAAACTTGTTTCATCTTATTTTTAATTTAAAAATGTGTAGTTATGTGTGATTGTCGGCTTGCCTAGTACTGTCATAGGCGCCATCACGGCATGTTGAGTTTTGGGTCGTGACAAGTTGGTATCAGAGCCTAGGTTACATAAGTCTCACGAGTCATGAGCATGTTTAGTAGAGTCTTGCGGATCGGTAATGAAACGTTTGTACTTATCTTCGAGAGGCTACCGAATCATTAGGAAAACTTCATTTGCTTGTATTCTTTTCGTGCAGATTTGGTTGATTTCGAAAACTAAACTTCTGCTATTCTATTCTCTCACAGATGGTGGGGACACGTGCTACCGGATCGGGCGGATGGCCACCAGTACTACCATGTAGGGCCACTAGAGTCCAGGGCTGCAGTAGAGGCCGAGGTGCAGCTCGTACAACAGCTAGAGCAACACCTCTGAATCCACCAGTTGCCCCATCTCAGGAGCAGATCCCAGATGTGGTTGAGTCGGTGGGACCAGCTCAAGCACAAGCTGTGCCCATTGTGATTCCAGGCCTTCAGGAGGCATTGGCCAAGATATTGACTGTATGCACTAGCCTTGCTCAAGCAATTTCAGTTCAGGCTGTACCGGCCACTTCTCAGGCCGGGGGAGGTGTTCAGACTCCCGCTGCCCGTACTCCAGAGCAGGTAGTTCAGGGACTTCAGACACTGGGGTACTACCAGCCCAGTCGGTTGTCGCTGCTCATTCCTAGGTGGGTCCCCCTATGAGTGACGAGCAGCAAAAGAGCTAGAGAGATTTGGGAGGCTCAGGCCTCCATCATTTAGTGGGGATGCGTCAGAGGATTCTCGGGACTTCTTGGATAGGTGCCAACAGATTCTTCGAACGGCGGGTATTCTGGAGACTATTGGAGTCTCATTTACTACTTTTCAGCTGTCGGGGGCAGCCTTCATATGGTGGGAGGCCTATGAGTTAAGTAGGCCACCCGTTGCTATACCACTTACGTGGCACTAGTTCTCCGTTCTCTTCTTGGAGAAGCTTTTTCCACAAACCTGCATGGAGGAGTTATGTAGACAGTTTGAGCAGCTACGCTAGTAGGGTATGTCCGTGACCCAGTATGAGATGAGATTTTCAAAGTTGGCTCATCACTCGATCTGGTTGGTCCCCACGGAGAGGGAGAGGATTAAGAGGTTCATTGATGGCCTCAACTATAGACTGCGCTTCGTCATGACTCGGTAGATCGTATCAGGTGCTAGGTTCAACGAAGTGGTTGATATTAGTAGACGGCTAGAGTAGGTCTGTAGTCAGGAGTGTGAGGAGAGGGAGGAAAAGAGGCCTCGTGGTTTGGGTGGTTTCAGCGATGTTTCTTCTGGAGGAAAGTCCTACTACAGCAAGGGTCGTCCTTATAGGCCCGCTCAGATGACTCGTTCGGTTCACCATGGTGCATCAGCTAGCCATGGTTTATACAGTGCTTGTCCGAGTTAGTCATCTCTTAGTTCCCTCCCAGCTCAAAGTTCATCTTGTGCTCCATCAGTTTAGGGTTCATCTATGCTAGGTTCTTCTAGTAGTTATTCTGGTTCTCGGGGTCCAATTCAATATCCACCACCATTAGGGAGTTTCTTTGAGTGCACCCGACTGGGATATTTATTTTGGTACTGATGTGGTGCCGGGCACTCAGACCATTTCTATTCCTCCATACCGTATGGAACCAGCAGAGTTGTAGGAATTAAATGAGCAGCTTTAGGAGCTTCTTGATAAGGGTTCATTAAGACTAGTGTGTCACCTTGGGGTGCACCAGTTCTGTTTGTGAAGAAGAAGGATGGTACTATGTGGATGTGCATTGAATATAAGCAGTTGAACAAAGTTACAATTAAAAACAAGTATCCTTTGCCACACATTGATGACTTATTTGACTAGCTTCAGGGAGCTAGAGTGTTCTCTAAGATTGATTTGAGGTCTGAGTATCACCAGTTAAAGATTCAGGATTCGGATATTCTGAAGACGGCATTCAGGATCCGCTATGGTCACTATGAGTTCCTTGTGATGTCTTTTGGGCTGACTAATTCCCCAGCAGTATTCATGCATCTGATGAACAGTGTGTTCCAACCATATCTTGATTCGTTTGTCATAGTATTTATTGATGATTTCTTGGTGTACTCACGTAGCCAGGAGGAGCATGCATAGCATATGAGGATTGTACTACAAAGGTGAGGGAGGAGAAGCTTTATGCCAAGTTCTCCAAGTGTGAGTTTTGGCTCAGTTCGGTGGCGTTCTTGGAGAATTTGGTGTCCAGTGGGGGGATCAAGTTGGATCCAAAGAAGAATGAGGCAGTTTAGAGTTGGCCCAGACCGTCTTCAGATACTGAGATTTGGAGTTTTCTTGGCTTGGCCGGATATTATCGTCGCTTCGTGGAGGGTTTCTCGTCCATTGCAGCGCCTTTGACCAGGTTGACCCAGAAGGGTGCTCCATTCAGGTGGTCGGATGAGTGTGAAGAGAGCTTTCAGAAGCTCAAGAGTGCCTTGATCACAACTCCAGTTCTAGGTTTGCCTTCAGCATCGGGCTCTTATACAGTGTATTGTGATACTTCTCAGATTGGTATTGGGTGTATCTTGATGCATGATGGTAGACTGATTGCTTATACTTCACACCAGTTGAAGCCTCATGAGAAGAACTACCCCGTTCAAGATTTAGAGTTGGCAGCCATCGTCCATGCATTGAAGATTTGGAGGCATTATCTATATGGCATGTCATGTGAGGTATTTACGAATCATCGGAATCTTCAGCACTTGTTCAAGAAAAAGGATCTAAATTTGAGACAGCAAAGATGGTTGGAGCTACTAAAGGACTATGATATTACCATTTTGTATCATCTCGAGAAGGCTAATATGGTGGCCGATGCCTTGAGTAGGAAGGCAGTGAGTATGGATAGCCTTGCATTTATTCTTATTGGGAAGAGACCACTTGCATTAGATGTTCAGGCCTTGGCCAATCAGTTCATGAGGTTAGATGTTTCGTAGCCTAGCCAGGTTCTAGATTGTGTGGTTTCTCGGTCCTCTTTATATGATCGCATCAGAGAGCGTCAGTATGATGACCCCCATTTGCTTGTCCTTAAGGACACGGTTCAGCACGGCGATGCCGATGAGATTTCTATTGGGGATGATGGGGTGTTGCGGATGGAGGGTCGTATTTGTGTGCCCAATGTGGATGGGTTACGTGTGTTGATTATTGAGGAGGCCCACAGTTTGCGGTATTCCATTCATCCAGGAACCGCGAAGATGTACCGGGACTTAAGGCAACACTATTGGTGGAGGAGGATGAAGAAAGACATAGTGGAATTTGTAGCTCGGTGCTTGAATTGTCAGCAGCTGAAGTACGAGCATCCGAGGCTGGGCGATTTGCTTTAGAGGCTTGAGATTCCTTAGTGGAAAGGGAACGTATCACCATGGACATCGTAGTTAGGCTCCCACGGACTTTGAAGAAGTTTGATATTATTTGGGTGATTGTGGACCGGTTGACTAAGTCCGCACACTTCATTCCAATTGGGACTACCTATTCTTCAGAGCAGTTGGCTAAGATCTATATCCGTGAGATTATTCGCCTTCTCAGTGTGCTGGTGTCCATCATTTCAGATCGGGGCACGCAGTTCACATCGCAGTTTTGGAGAGCAGTGCAGTGAGAGCTAGGCACACAGGTTGAGTTGAGTACAACATTTCACCCTCAGACGGACAGACAGTCCGAGCTAGGGCTGTTCAAAACTGAACCGAAATCGTTAACCGAACCGATGACTTATTGGTTTATTGGTATCAGATTATCAGGGTAATGGATAGTGAAGAGATTGAGATTTTATAATTAACGGCTTAATAGTTTGGGGCCGAATTACTCAATTTTCTTATCGGGTAAACCGTTAACCCGTTAATTTTTTTTATATTTACACTTTTTCCCCTATGTATATAAACTTGTTACTACATTGTTATATAAGTAGTTATACATAGAATGATAGAATTGTCTGTAGCTAATGATAGTCGCCTTTGGCTTCTCATGAATTATGAGTGGACATGAATTGAATTCCTCTTTGGGCCATTTTACTTAAGTGGGGTTTGTTTCATTACTTTACTTGCAATTAGAGTTTGAAGTTTGTTTATAAGTGGGGTTTTCTAATTGTTTTGTGGATACCAATGCTAATGGTATTGATTGTTCAAAAACTAACAAAGACAGTTTGAACTATGCATTTGGCCGTTTGGTATTGATTGTTCAAAAAAAAAATTGTTTAGCCGATAAATAGTCCGATAATCATTAATCTGATATCAATCCGCCTGTTGTCTTATTAGATGGCTAGCGGATTACAACATTTATAATCCGATAACTGATAAGCCAAACCGTTAAGCGTAATCATCCGCCCAATCTACCCGATAAGCACCCCTAGTCCGAGTGCACCATTCAGATATTGGAGGATATGCTACGCATTTGTGTCATAGATTTCGGGGGTTGTTGGGATCCGTTTCTACCGCTTGCAGAGTTTGCCTACAACAACAGCTATCAATCGAGTATTCAGATGGCTCTGTATAAGGCCTTGTATGGGAGGCGGTGTCGATCTCCGATTGGTTGGTTTGAGCCGGGTAAGGCTAGGCTATTGGGTACTGACTTGGTTCAGGATGCTTTGGAAAAGGTTAAGTTGATTCAGGATTGGCTTCGCACTGCATAGTCTAGACAGAAGAGTTACGCTGATCGAAAGGATCGTGATGTTACCTACATGGTGGGGGAGAATGTATTGCTTAGAGTTTAGCCCATTAAGGGTGTTATGAGGTTCGAGAAGAAGGAAAAGTTGATCCCTCGGTATATCGGCCCTTTTGAGGTGCTTTAGAGGATTGGAGAACTAGCTTACAAGCTTGCATTTCCACTTAGTCTATCGAGCGTTCATCCAGTGTTTTATGTTTCTATGCTCCGAAAGTATTTCAGTGATCCGTCTTATATTTTGAACTTCATCACGGTTCGGTTAGATGGGGATTTGACTTATGAAGTGGAGCCGGTGGCCATTTTGGATCGGTACGTTCGAAAGTTGAGGTCAAAGAATATAACTTCAGTGAAGGTTCAGTGGAGGGGCCAGCCAGTCGAGGAGGCTACTTGGAGATCGAGCGAGAGATATATAGCAGATATCCACGCCTATTTGAGACTCCATGTATGATTCTAGACCCGTTCGAGGATGAACGTTTGTTTAAGAGGGTGAGAATGTAATAACCCGGCCGGTCGTTTTGGGTATTGTAGCCCCGTTCCCCCATTTATTACTTATTCTGTGCTTATTTATTGTTATGTGACTTGCCGGGGTGGTTAGTTTGGTTCCGGGGATGTTTTGAAATGAGTTGGGACACTCAATATCAAGGTTGGAAGCCTAAGTTGAAAGAGTTGATTGAATATTAACTTATGTGTAGATGACTCCAAAATAGAGTTTTGATAGTTCCAATAGCTTCGTATGGTGATTTTGGACTAAGGAGTATGTCCGTGTTTTGATTTGGAGGTCCATAGGTCGTTTTGGCTTGAATTAGCGAAAGTTGGAAAGTTGAGAAGTTTGACTGAGAGTTGACTTTATTGTTACCAGGCTCGGATTTTGGTTCCGGGGGTTGGAATAGGTCTGTTGTGTCTTTTATGACTTGTGTGCAATATGTGAGGTCAATCAGAGTTGGTTTGGTATAATTCGGCATTAGTTTTAGAAGTTGGAAGTTCAATAGTTCATTACGCTTGAAATAGGGTACGATTCATGATTTTGATGTTGTTTGACGTGATTTGAGACTTCAAGTAAGTTCTCATTGTGTCTTAGGACTTGTTGGTATGTTTGGATGGGGTCCCGGGGACCTCAGGTGCTTTTCGGGTGAGTTTTGAGGAAGTTTGTGTCATTTCTGCACTTTGATGATTTCTGGAGCAATTGAAGTGCGAAGGGCACATTTTCGGAGTGCTGAGGCAAAGCCTCATGTGCAGCCGCAGCAGGGGGAATCTGCAGGTTTGTTGGTCTGACTTCAGAAGCTCATATCTCTTAATCTATGAGGAATTTGGGAATGATCCAAAAACAAAAGTTGTAGCCCTTTGAGTCTAATTTTCGAAAAATAAAAGCATTTGTCATTTGGATATTTGTACAATTAGTTATGGTCAATTAACTGAAGACTGATAGTGCAATTACTGCCGAAGTGTGGCCGCATTATTTGGATCGCGGTATCAGAACTTGGAAGTGCGGACCACACACAAAAAATTATGGTCAACACTGTGGGAGATCAGATATGGTACTATACAAATGGGATTTTGGACTATTATTTCATTTTTTACCACTTTAGAGACTTGAGAGCTCGAGTTTGAAGGGTTTCAACCTAGACCTTCATCTACAAGCTTGGTGTAAGTGATTCTAACATATATCTATAAGATTCACATGGATCCATCACTAGATTTAACATCAAAACATGGGGATTAACAAGACAAATTGGGGGTTTTTGTTTAAACTTTTCTAAAGTGAATAATTGAGTTTTGAACGTCGATTCAGAGTCGGAATTGGATGATTTTGGTATGGTTGGACTCGTTATTGAATGAGTGTTCAAATTTTGTAAGTTTGGTCGGGTTCGGAGGCATGGGCTCGGGGTTGACTTTTTGACTTTGGTTAAAGAACTTAGCTTTATCGTATGGAATCGATTCCTATAGCTTGTATTGATTGTATTAAGTTGCTTATGGCTAGATTCGAGTTGTTCGGAGGCCGATTTGCGAGACAATGGCTTGTTGGAGTAGAGATTTGCGTAGTTTGAGGTAAGTAACACTTCTAAACTTGGTTCTGAAGGTATGAATCACTGAAATACGTGTTATGTGATTGGTATTGAGGTGACGCACATGTTAGGTGACGGGTGTGTGGACGTGCATCGTGGTAATTGTGACTCGGTTGATTCCGTGGTACTGTGTAGTTATCGAACCTTGTTGCTAATCATAAAACTCCTACTTGTTAGAGTAATTGAGCTACGATCCATGTTAGAAATCATGCTTAGACTATATGCTTGTTATGTTGGGACCCACAGAGGTCACTTCTGATGTTGAATTATTCGCTTAAATTGTAATTATGTACTCAGTCACATCTATCATTTGCATATTATATCTCGGTATCTGTGTCCATTTATTATTACATCATATTATAATTATTTCGATTGATTATCATGAGATTTGTGAGCCCGAGAGACTGGAGAGATTGATGACTGAGTGAGGTCGAGGGCCTGATTGTGAGTGATATTTATGGGATCGGGCTGCACTCTGCAACAGGCTTTATTGATTCATGCCATGATTGGCTTATATTAGCGCTTGGGCGGGATCCGCCCCTCCGAAATCTGACATACCAGTAGTAAGCGCAGGTACCTACTGTGTGTGTTATAACCCGATAGGTCATTTATAGTTTTAACCTTCATTTCTGTGTTCTGAGACATCGAATAGTTCCGTTTAGCCTTCCTCGATTTCCATGCGCAATTTGTGTCTTTTTTTTTTGGAAAATTTATGTGAAAAATTGAACAAAATGTGAAATTTTGCCTTAAAACTCATTTGTGTTGACTACGGTAAACATTTTGTATAAAAGGATCTGGATCAGTGTTTTGATGGATCAGAATAAAATTCGGAAGTCCCTAACTTGATTTAACGTCATTTGTCGAAAACTAGCAATTCAAAGCTTTAACGAATTTCTAAGTTTGAGCGTAGGTTGACTTTATTGCTACTGATTTCGAATTTCAGTTCCGAAACTTGATATATGTTCATTTCAGTATTTATGACTTGTTTGTAAAACTTGGTGCAAAATAGAGTTGATTTGAAGTGATTCGGACGTCCGGTTGTAAAATTGCAATGTTCTTAAATTTCTTTGAAAATATCATTCATTTTGATGTCTGATTCGTAGTTCTAGGTGTTATTTTGAAATTTTGATCACGCGAGCAAGTTCGTATGATGCTATTACACTCGTGTGCATGTTTGGTTTGGAGCCCGAGGAGCTCAGGTGTGTTTCGGATAGGCTACAAAGTGATTTTTGGACTTAGGCTATTGTTGGTTTTGAGTGTGCTGGTGTCTGGTGTTTTGTGATTCGCAATCGCGAAGCCACTCTCATGATCACGAAGGGGAACTTGGGGCTGGGGTGGTTTTACTCTATGCGAACGCGGGGAACAGGTCACGAACGCGAAGCTTTGGGAGGCTTACCCTTCGCAAACGCGACCACCCACACGCGAACACGAAGGTTTGTGGGGTTCTAGGGGAGCTGGGCAGGTCACTCTATGCGAACGCGAGCCCAGGCTCGCGATCGTGAAGAGGTAACCGCGATCACGATGGCCTTTTGGCCAGTGCTCTTAGCGAATGCATCAGGTGCTTCGCGAAACTTCAAAAAATCGGGATTTCACCCATTTTTCACCATCTTCACTTTAGAGCTCGACCTAGGGGCGATTTTGAAGAGAATTTTGATCAACATTTCATAGGTTAGTATACTTTAACTTGTTTTCTTCCATATCCATCAACACCCATTGATTTCTATTTTTAATTTAAGCTTTTTCATGGTAGGAAATTAGGGATTTGGAAAGAATTTGGGGGGTTTTGTAAATTGAGATTTAGACCTCAAATTGAGGTCGGATTACAAAATCAATTGCATAATCGGGCTCATAGGTGAATGGGTAATTGGGATTTGGTCAAAATCTCAGGTTTTGACCAAGCGGGCCCGAAGTTGACATTTTGGGAAAAGTATAAAGATCTTAACTTTAAGTATTTTAATTGATTTTCCTAGCATTGTTTGTTGATATTTAGTCGATTTTGGTTAGATTCGATTGGTTTGGAGGCGAATTTTATAGGAAAGGCCTAGGTGAGCTTTGATTTGCTTGCGGAGCGAGGTAAGTATTGGGTCTAACCTTGATTTGAGGGAATTAGGAACCCTTGAGCTATATGTTATGTGAATTACATGTGTAATGGCGTATATACGAGGTGACAAGTAGATATACGCCGTCAAAATAGTTGTTTCCATACTTTCTCGTATTCCATTAATTATCTTAATTACTTTCTATGCCGTAACTTATTACTTGTCAATTATTTACTCTTGTATTAAAATACTTGTTTCTTCTACGACTCCATGATTTATTGCTACTTGCCTTAATTGTCTTACTTGTACTTTTTAACTGTCATATATTTGGCTGGTCTTGTTGTTTCGTATTAATTGTAGCATTCGTTGATTTGGTATGGGGTTCCTTTATTGCCTTATTTTTATATTATTTAATCATAGAGATTCTTGTGAATTGAGTTGTTGAATTGATTACATTTATTAATTTTGTTTATGGATCGGGTTGCACGCCGCAGCTGTTGTGATATAGTGGAATAAGGGAGGATTTGATATTGATATGGTGGGATCGGGTTGCACTCCACAATAAATTTTATATGTGATTTTGATATGGTAAAATAAGGAGGATTTGATATTGATACAGTAGGATCAGATTGCGCGCCGCAGCGAATTTTATATGTTATTCTCGATATTGATATGGTGAAATAAGGGAGGATTGTGTTTGTACGGTGGGATCGGGTTGCGCGCCGCAATGGATTATGTGTGTTGTGCTCATTTTTGTATTGTGTTAATTATCAGTATTTTCATATGAGATTCTGAGGACTAATATTTCTGGTTTCACTGATTTCAAGGATTGCGTTGCTTTCTTCAGTTAACTGCTTTGACGTTATTTCCTGTGTTCCTTTCTTATTGTTGTTGTTGTTGTTGTTGTTATTATTATTATTATTATTATTATTATTATTATTATTATTATTATTATTATTATAATAATAATATTGCGACAGGTTATTATAAGTAACCCGCCTTAGCCTCATCACTACTTCGTCGAGGTTGGCTCGTCACTTACAAAGTACATAGGTCGGTTGTACTCATACTACACTCTGTACTACTTGTATAGATTTTGGAGTCGGTCCTAGCAGCGGTCAGTAAATTGCTCGGATTGATTGCTTGACGGAGACTTGAGGTACAACTGCACGGCGTTCGCAGCCCTAAAGTCCCCTTCTACATCATTTTAGTTGTTTACTTTATTTCAGACAGTTATTCTTTCATTCAGACTTTTATTTGTAGCACTCTAGTCGCTCGTGTACTGGTGACACCAGTTCTGGGATTGTATTTGGATATCGTTGTTACTTTAGTTTACTCACTCTATTTTAGTTTATCCAATTTCTTGGTTATCATTTAATTTGAATTGTTTAAAAATGGCTAAAAACTATTCTAATATTGGTTTGCCTAGCAAGTAAAACATTAGGTAATTCCAGGTCGTGACAGAGTGCGAGTGCCGAGTGATTGAGAGTGATGAGTGATTGACAATGATGAGTGATTGGGAGTGATGAGTGATTGGGAGTACCGAGTGATTGAGCGTGCTAAGTGGGGATGAATACTCCGAGAGTATGAGTATATGACTTTATCACCGTGTTGCACTACAGTTGGCATTCATATTTAACATGTAGATATCGAGATGTAACATACCTCATATTAGTCATACTTGTCATATTTTAACCCTGTTCAACTCAAACTATTAAATACCTGAAAGCATGTCTATAATTCTGAACTGTTTACAAACTGATTATGCGATTTCTCTGAGTTATTATCGTCATTTTCCTGTCATATCTGTGTTGTTATTATCTGGATTTGGACTGTACCTTTATGAGCTCGTCACTGCTTTCATCCCTAGGTTAGTCCGGTTATTTATTGAGTACATTGGGTCGGTTGTACTCATACTACACTCTACACTTCTTGTGCAGATCCAGGTACTTCTGGGCACGACGGTTGCTAGGTTTGGAGCTTCATATGCTTGGAGACTTTTGAGGTAGTTGTTTTGGCGCCCGCAGACCTTGACTCTCCTTCTTTTTCTTTATTTAGCCATTGTTCTATCTTTCCAAACAGTTGTATTTGAAGTCTTGACTGTATGGTCATTTAGATGCTCATGTACTCAGTGACACCCGAATTTTGAGAATGTTGTATTTGAGTCACAGTATTTCTTATCGACTATTTATGAGAGTTATTACTGTTTAAACTATTTCATCTTATTTTCAATTTAAAAATGCGTAGTTATGTGTGATTATCGACTTGCCAAGTATTGTGATAGGTGCCATCACGACATGTTGTGTAACGACCCGAGCGGTCGTTTGGAGCAATTTGCACTTCACTCGATAGTTTGAGGGTATGAGTAGCTCCGTATGATGTATTATGACTTGTGTGAATCATCGGTTTTGGTTTTCAGGTTATTTGGAATCGATTTGGATGAATGAATTTCATGATTGAAGCTTTAAGTTGGAAGAGTTGACCAAGTTTGACTTTTTAGTATTTGACCTCAGATTGGAGTTTTGATAGTTCTGTTAGGTCCGGATGGTGATTTTTGACTCGGGCGTATGCCCGGATTTGCTTTTGGAAATCTCTAGAAGGTTTCGGCACTAATTGGCAAAAGTTGAAAATTTGAAGGTTTGAAAAGTTCATAAGTTTGACCGGGACTTTAATGATATCGGGTTCGGATTGTGGTTCCGGAAATTTGAATAGTTTCGTTATGTCATTTGGACTTGTGTGCAAAATTTGAGCTCATTCCTGATTGATTTGACATGTTTCGACACGAGTTTGGAAGTTGAAAGATTCAAAGTTCATTGACTTTGATTCGAGGTGCGATTCGTTATTTCGATATTGTTATGTGTTATTTGAGGCCTCGATTACGTCCGTGTTATGATATGGGACTTGTTGGTATATTTAGACGGGGTCCCGAGAGGCTCGGGATAGTTTCAGATATGATTCGGATCATTTTAGAAATTTTGGTTAAGGCTGGTTTGTGGCAGGATCTCGTATGATCGCACCTGCGGCTGGTTTTGCGCATGTGCGGTGGTCGCAGAAGCGGAAGTATGGTTGCACCTACGACGAAGGCTGAGTTGGGATACCTCCGCAGAAGCAGAGTTTGTCGCGCACCTGCATGCGCGTAGAAGCGAGATCGTGAGCGCAGGAGCGGACGTTTGCGCAGATGCGCGTTCAAGTGTAGCACATGCGATGTCGCAGGAGCGGATGTTTTCCGCAGGTGCGAGGAACATTCCTCCAGTGCTTCTCCGTAGAAGCGGAATCGTGTAGCAGAAGTGGCTCATTTGTTCGCAAAAGCGAAAATGACTGGGCAGAAGCTTTAAATCGAGGGTTTGATCATTTTATTCATATTTGGAACTATAGACCTCGGATTGAGACGATTTTGAAGCGATTTTCACCATATGGATTGGGGTAAGTGTTCTGTACTTGATTTTTATTATATTTCATGAATCTATCTTCGATTTTTGATAATTGGATTGTGAATTTTAAAGAGAAAATTTGGGGATTTTGTCTAAAGTTTCATAGAGTGAATATTTGAGTTTTGAATATCGATTCGAAGTTGGATTTGAGTGAAACTAGTATGGTTGGACTCGTAATCGAATGGGTTATCGGATTTTGTGAGTTTTATCGGGTTCCGAGGCGTGGGCCTGGGTTTGACATTTTGGTTGACTTTAGGCTTTTAAATAAAGATTTGACCTTTATTATTTGAAATTATTTCCTTAGGCATTATTTGATGTATTTGAGTTGCTTTTGGTTAGTTTCGAGCAGTTCGGAGGTTGATACACGCTGGATGGATTTGGCTTGTTCGAGGTAAGTAACATTTCTAAACTTGGTGTTGAGGGTATGAACCGTGATATCTGTTTAGTGTTGAGGTGGCGCACATGCTAGGTGACAGCGTGTGGGCGTGCACTGTGTGAATTGTGACTCGGTTATTTCTGTGGTACTGTGTAGTGACCTAATCTTATCTGTATCTATGAAATCTCTACGTGCTAGAGTAATTGAGTTGTGATCCATGTTAGAAACTATGTCTAGGCTATATGTTTATCCTGTTGGGACCCACTGAGGTCATTTTTGTTGTTGAGTTATTTGTGTACATTGCAACTACATACTTAGTCATACGCATTCATTTGCATATCATATCTCAGTCTCTGTTACCATTTATTAATACATCACATCATCATTTTGGGCTGATTTTCATGACAGAGCCCGAGAGACTGGAGAGATTGATGACTGAGTGAGGCCGAGGGCCTGATTGTGAGGATATTGATGGGATCGGGTTGCACGCCGCAACAGGTATTATTGATTCATGCCATGATTGTCTTATAATAGCGCTTGGGCTGGATTTTTTCCTCCGGAGTCTGCACACCCACAGTGAGCGCATGTACCTACTGAAAGCGAGTGTCGATTGCGAGTGCCGAGTGCAAGTGCGAGTGTCGAGAGCGAGTGCTGAGTGATTGGGAGGATTGAGTAACTGTGAGGGCTGAGCTATTGGGAGGACTCAGTGAATTGATACTCTGAGAGTATGCATATGGTTTTATCACTGAGTTGCATTGCATTCGACATGCACACTTGATATACAGGCATAGAGATGCATTTTTCTCATGATGTACGGTATTGCGTCATTCATGACTTCACATACACATTGACATGTAGGCATAGAGATGTATTTTTCTCATGCCATTTGAAAATAAAACATTTACCTGTTGAAAGTTTTGGGGAAAATTACAAACTTACTCATATTTTGGTGATTTCGGTAAAAGATTTGGGTTTTCACTGATATACTTGAAAAATATGCCTATTTTTCGGAACTGTGAACGAGCTGAGAATTATATCTCTGAGTGACTTCTTTTATCACTTTTATTATGTGGTTATGAACTGTTGTTGGCTATTAGTGTTAGACTCTGACCTTTGTTCCAGCTCGTCACTACTCTCAACCTAAGGTTACGTTTGTTACTTATTGAGTATATAGGGTCGGTTATACTCACACTACACTTCTGCACCTTATGTGTAGATATTGAATGTTGATGTTGTGTACGACGGGAGTTGGATTTGAAGATGTACCTGCGTTCCGGTCACGCCAGTCATAGCTATCTCTTGATCTTGGTAGCTTTATGTAACGACCCGACCGGTCGTTTTGAGCATTTACGCTCCTTTCAACTATTTGAAGTCTTGAATTACTTTCTACGAGGTATTATGACTTGTGTGAATTGTCGATTTTGGCTTTAAGGTATTTCGGAGTTAGCATGGAAGAATAAATTTCATGTTGGAAGCTTAAGTTGAAAAGGTTGACCGGATGTTGACTTATGTGTAACGACCCTGGAGAAATTTTGCTAAGGAAATTAAGGTTTGGTGGTGCCGAGGTAAATCAATTAGTACAAAGATTACTCGCCGCGGCTCGGACTTTTTGGGTTGAACAATGCACCGAAATATAAAGGAAAATTTTATCGGAAAATGGTCATTTCTGCGACCACTATGCGGTCGTAGAATCACTCTGCGGACCACATAATGGTCGCAAAGTGGAACAGGAGGAGGGCAAGATTTGAGGAAAATCGGTGGCGCACTATGCGACCGCAGACCTGTTTTGCGGTGCATTATGCGACCGCAGAACAAATATGCGAACCGCATAATGACCACAGAACAGGTCAGTAACGCCCAGCTTTGGAGGCCAAATTATGTGGCCGGTATGCGGACCGCATGCCTATTGTGCGACCGCATAACTCCGTCGGAGCTTCTATTCTTTCTAATATTTGACCCGATCCAACTTCGATTTATAGCCCTTGAAGCTCATTTTTGAGCCAAAATCTGATATTTTAGAGAGAGGTGAGAATATTTTAGAGAGAGAAAGTGAAGACTTAGTGATTTATCCATCAATTCTTGTTCAAGGTTTGAAGATTTCACAAGGATCTTGCTAGGGCTTCAAAGAGGTAAGAATTTCTTTCCCCAATTCTTCAATTTCGGGTTTGAAGTAAAGATGGGTGATTAATAGTATGATTCTTGGGTGTAAGAGTATTATGTATACATACCAATAAGGTTGTGGAAAGATTGTTAATTCTAATGGTAAGGATTGGATTGAAAATAGTAGAAATCTTCATAGGCTTTAATTGAAGATTTGAGAGTCGAGTTGGTGCCGGATTTTGGTGAAATTTGTATTGTTGGACTCGTGGTTGGATGGACGTTCATATTCTATAACTTTTGTCGGATTTCGAGACGTGGGCCCTACGGGAGATTTTTGAGTTAATTTCGAATTTTATCGGGAAAATTAGTATTTTCTTATGGAATTAATTACAATAATTTGTATTGACTGATTCGAATTAATTGTGGCTAGATACGAGGCTTTCGGAGATCAATTCTCGTGGCAAGGGCATAGCGGAATAAATAATTACACGGGTTGAGGTAAGTAACAATTATAAATCTGGTTCTGAGGGTATGAAACCCCGGATTTTATGTCATATAATTATTTTGGAGGTGATGCACATGCTAGGTGACGGACGTGTGGGTGTGCATCGAAGAGATTGTGACTTAGTCCGTCTCGTGAAACTGTAAAGTTGAATAACCTGTTGTTAGCTATAAGCTCTCTTTGTGTTGAAGAAATTTTACTGTAAATCATGTTAAAAATCATGCATAGGCTATGTGATAGTACTGTTGGGACCCACAGAGGTCACGAACTGGTTGAATTATTTGCTAATTGCTATCTTGTGCTCAATCTTGATTTTACTAGCGAATCATACCTCAGTCTTTCTTGATATTTGTTGATGCACTATGTTATCTTTGTTTGGGCTGATCTGTATGATTTCTGAGAGCCCGAGAAACTAGAGAGGTGAAGGACTGTGTAAGGCCGAGGGCCTCTTAGTGAGGTAAGGATATTATGGCACGTGAGTTGTCCGTGCAGGATATTATAGCACGTGAGTTGTCCGTGCAACACATGAGTTGTCCGTGCATATTATAGTGCTTGGGCTGTAGAGCCCCTCCGGAGTCTGTACACACCCCCAGTGAGCACGGGTACCCATTGAGTGTGAGTGCTGAGGGCTAAGAGCTGAGTGGTTAAGTTGTTGTGATGAGCTGAGTGACTGTTGCCTGAGAGGTTGTACTTGCTTTGCATTTGTTGTTGCACTTGGTTGCTATCTGTCATTGTTGTGAAATCTCTGAAAGAATTTATGTCTGGATTACTTGAAATTGAACTGTATAAAATTGATTTGACTTAAACTGCCGGATTTGAAAGCATGTCTATTCTTTGCTGGAACTACTGAAAGTGAACTATGACTGTGTAACTCATCATTATCTTCAGTTCCTTAGTTATTATTGTTACTTGCTGAGTTAGTTGAACTCATACTAACACCCGTTATTTTCAGGAATACCTGGATCTGAACCTACACTTCGTGTGCAGATCCAGGTGTTCCTGAACATAGCGGGTGTTGATCATTTCGCGCAGTTGATTTTCAGGAGATTTTGAGGTAGTTGTCGTATTCCGCAAACCTTGTCTCTCCTTCTCTATCTCCTTGTTCACTATATTTGGTCTCAGACTATTATAGACTGTATTTTTCAGACTTGTACTCATATTAGATACTCATGTACTCAGTGACACCAGGTTTTGGGGAGTGCTTGTATTGTATTTAAATGTTATATTTTCAATCTTGAGAGAAATTGTGGTTTATTGAGATTTTCGGCTTGCCTAGTATTGAGATATGCGCCATCACGACGGGTGAAATTTTGGGTCGTGACATTTTAAAATTGGATCTAGAGTATATCTACTATATCCCTAACATTATTACCCAAATTGATCCATTCAAAGGCTTAAATCAATGTAGGATATCTTGGTAATTATTTCCAGAAGATAAATATGAGACTGTCGCACTCAAATGTTGGAATATATGCAATGTTTTAGTGCCACTAAACCTCTAGTTCATTCTTCAACCAACATTGTGCAACTATGATTACAAATAAAACTAGAAAGTTTTATTATTATTTTCGTACAAAGCAAGAAAATATTAGGAAAATACAAAAATCACACAAGAAAAGGTAAATACATAATATATTGTTGTAGAGTTGCTTGCAATTGGACACTAATACGCCAATCTACCAACAATTTGCATTATAACGCATAATGGGATCTAACACATCTACAACAAACCCAACAATCATCTTTACAATCATTGTAAACACATTCTTCTCCCGCAAATCACACCATTAAGTAGTGAGAGTAGGCTCTTCTCAAGTCCACAGAGATCACGATTAATATCCCGTGAAATCAGTACCTGCGTCTCTGAGAACCACGACAGTCTGATTTCAGATTTGTAGTTCCAAAAAATGCTCCTAATAATTTAATCTTAGTAGGGAGTGAGGAGTATTTTTTTCATTTTAGCTCCTTCCTTTTTGTGCTAAATATTTTTCTGAGCCATAGTACAACTACTACTTTTTTTTTGGTACATAGTACAATAACTACTACAACTACTACAACTACTATAACTACTACTACAATATTATACCCAAAAGAACCAGCTCCTGTACTACTAAATATTGTAAAAATAAAATAAAATAGAGTGACTGTCCGGTGCACAAGCATCTCGCATTCACGCAGGGTTCGGAAAAGGGCCACACCCCAAGGGGGTAATGTAGAAAACATAGCCTAATGCAAGTATTATTGTCTGCTTCCACGACTCGAACTTATGACCTATAGGTCGTACTACTATTCCCGTGTATAGATTCATGCACCTAAACAAAAGGAATCTAGATGTTTTTTCTTTACAAACTTAGAAGTTACATTTTTCCGAGGGATAAGGATAATATCGATATAAAACTCTGTATTACTTTACATCATTTTATTTCCAGTAGAAACTTTGTCTAATAATATAACCTTCGGATAACTAAAAGAGCGTTTATTTTAAAGTCTTAACTCTGCAGATTTTATATAAAGTTCAATATAAAAAAACCAAACATTATGTTACTAATATTAGCATAACTTATACTTGAAATTATGTATTATCTTATAGGGGATAGAATGTGGAACAAAAATGCGTTCTAGCACTACGCGAATAAGAGCATAACTTATACCTGAATTCTATGTATTATCATCTAACCTTTTAAAACTGTACAGAACCTTTGCTAAGCTTCCTCACTGCTCAGCTTAATTCCATTCATCTGCAACAAGAAAAGAACGAACGGAAAATTTACAAATATCAGGTGTTTCAAACTACTGTAACTGATTGAAAGAGCATACTGTAAATATTGAAACCAGAGGAACAGCCTCTAAACCAGAGGAACATGGTAGTCCGGTGCACTAAACTCCCGCTATGCGTGAGGTCTGGGGAAGGGCCGGACCACAAGGGTCTATTGTGCACAACCTTACCTTGCATTTATGCAAGAGGCTGTTTCAACGGTTCGAAGCCGTGATCTCCTGATCACATGGCAGCAACTTTACCAGTTACGCCAAGGCTTCCCTTCCCTATGCTCATTAACAGCCATCTAAAATGAGTCAACTATACCACAAAGCCAAACTAGTTGAGGTCGTCTAAATGGTTCCTCTGTATCCATCTCAAAATCATTTAGGTCGCTACGATATTTATCAATTCAAAAGATTATCATAGGCTATGCTAAAATCAGCTCATCTAAGACCATCAAAATCTATTAGACGAGTAATGAGGTACCTGTTTTACTTTTTCAGTTAATACTAGCAGAGGCAAAATTAGTACAAAAGAGTGTACAAACACACATGTGCTTCGACCATTGACAGGCTTACGGTCAACAACATTCAGCAAGAGGGAAATGTGTGGATCCTAACTATAACAAAAGCATAGAAATTTGTAAATGTGGATCCTAGCTGGTGTTACAACTTGTTGCTACTGCTTCTTTTATCATCTTTCTTTGAGCCGAGGGTCTACCGAAAACAGCCTCTACCTTTTCAAGGTAGGGGTAAGGTCTGCGTATACACTACCCTCCCCATACCCCACTTGTGGGATTCAACTATTTGTTGTTGTTGTTGTAACTTGTTACAAGTATCTACTGGTATCGCCATAGGCAGATGAAGCATAGAGCACATGTTTCAGGCCAATTAGACAAGCTACAACGACATGTTTATATTACACTAAACACCCCTGTAATATGACTTAATTGCAGATACACCCAAGTATTTCAAAATAATACACTTAAAATAATATACAAAATATAATTTGTTTAATGTTTTCATTATCAAAGCTATTAAGTATCTAATTTTAAAAACAGGGGTGCAAGTATAGGAAAAAATAATTAAAGTGAAATAACTAAAAGAAAAATCCAACCTAAAAAACAGAAAGTTCCAATATATTAATTTATAAAATTTAAAGAAAGAGAATAGACATTTTTGGGTCCCACATGAAAAATATAAACTTAAATTTTATTGAAAAAGAGAATAAACACTTCTTGAAACATGTTTCAAAAATTTCATTTGGAAATGAGTATAAATTATTTATAAGATATATCAATTATAAGCAATAGTTGCATTTTCAACATGTAAGTTATTTTTATTTTTAAAAAAGGATGATATAAGAATTTCTCATTTTAATTTTAGTTTTGACTTTTTTTATCTTTCCACCTCATATTATTTTAAGTTTATTCAGTTAGAACTTAGATGTAAGTTCGCTTGAGACGGATTTAAATAGGAACATGGTTAGTGAGGATTCATATAGCCGACCCAAACTTGTTTGGGACTGATGCGTACTTGTTTTAAATGTTTGATTTTGATATATAGGGGTAATTGTTAAATTTGTGTAGAGTCATATTATAAGCACGTTTAGAGTAATTAATTCTAGTATTTAGATAATAAAGAACGCAACCTATTTTCAGAGAAGGAAAAACTAAGACAAGAAGAAGAAAGAGAACAAACCAGTGTGGATAGGTTCTCGCTTATCAACGGTATGCTGGGAATAACAGTTTGATGATTCCCAAGAGCCCTTATTTACACCGCCGTTTGCCATTTTGATGTCGATTCATCACATCCTGGAGTGAAACATAGCTCGAAAGCACCACAAACAACCAGACGTGGAAGGAAAAAGAAAACTTTCAATAGAAGTTAGTAATGCATAGTAAACACAATACTTATGTCTCATTGCAAGAGTACCATTGAAATAGGATGTAACAGTACTAACACTAACGCACTGATCCCATCAAAAAGGTAGGGCAGCCCGATGCACTAAGCTCCCGCTATGCGCGGGGTTTGGGGAAGGACCGGACCACAAGGGTCTATTTTACGCAGCCTTACCCTGCATTTCTGCTAGAGGTTGTTTGCACGTAATCCCATCAGAAATCAAAAGCAAATTTCTCCAAGAAAAGAAAGCATTGAAATAAGACATCAAACACAATATTTAAAAAGGATAAAGAGAATTTTATTTCAGTCAAGTTACTCCTAGCCATCGAAAGGCAATCTGCAATCACACTCAAAATCTGGTAACCATGTTCCATGTTATCTATCATGTAAAATTACAGAAGCATTTCACCTCAATGCACACCTACAACCTAATCACGCTTTAGTATAATGGTGAGGCAGAAAAAACATAGCAGAAGGAACAGAAACCTTTTCGAATTACAGCGGGACCCGGTGAAACTACGAAAGCTAGATCATCCGGGAACTCATAAGAAAGGCTTATGGCTAAGATGAAGTGTTTTGATGTGCGGATCCAAGTTTTTGGATCCAATGAAGAAAACCCTTCTTGCGACATTGAAACATTGAATTTTGTACTAGATTCAGAGTCCCGTCATGCGCAACTGAAGATTCAAACTGCTCCAATACCTTTACAAGCTGCCAAAACTCGGGCCTCTTTTCTGGTTGCAAAGACCAACATTGTTCGATCAAAGCTCTCATGGCAGGAGGGCAATCCCCGGGAATAGGTGGTCTCATATTCTGAAATGTTCCATAGACAAATTCTTTCAGAATTACCCATATTATTCCTTAATAGCAGACTTACTATAAAAAAAAACATCTCTTTTGCAGAATATTATAAAAATACAGTCAAACCTCTCTATAACAGTTCCGCTGGTTACTATAAAGAAATGATGTTATAGTAACATAACATGAAAAATCGGTTCCAAAGTAAACTTGGCCGTTATAGTGAAATGTTGTTATAGAGGGTGACTGTTATAGAGAGGTCTGACTGTATTAACAGAAACAATATTTTCTTGGGGGAAACGATGGGGTTTAGGGGCATGATTTTGTCACTCGGATAGTCATAGGGACAAAAAGAGTCAGCCATAGCAAGGTCACAATTGTGTGCATCATCTTCCAATCGCATGCGCGATCATAAAATTCTTTGGGAAAAAAGACAAATACCTTGTTGACAACAGCAAAAGCAGCCTGTACTGGTGTCATATCTTCATAAGGTATGGTTCCAGCGACCATTTCCCATAAAATGAGTCCAAAACCATAAACATCCACCTTCCGACCATATGACTTTCGTTTAATCATCTCAGGTGCCATCCATCGATAAGTACCTGGATCATCAGCCAAAAGATCACAATATGCTTCCTCACAAGCAATTCCAAAATCTGCAATTTTGAGGCGGAACTTGTCATTGATAAGTATATTCTCCGGCTTGAGATCCCGATGAATAACGCCTTGTGAGTGAATATATTGCATTCCACGAGCAATATCCAAGGCCAGTGCAATCAATTTTTGTAAGTTCAGGGACTTATGCTCAAGCTTGTGAAGGTATGCTCTCAAAGAACCCTCACATAAATACTCAGTCACAACACAAAAAACCGGTGGCTTTCTGCATGCACCTACAAACTGCATTAACAGGTAATTAAAGACCGGACCATAGATGATTTTGAAAACGAAAACAAGTACACAAACTAGTATTTTACCAATTTAAAACATTAAAAAACGATTTTTAAAAAAAATCACAGTATAGAAATAGCCGGCAAAATAACAAACGTGGCCGTGGAAGAACTTCAATTAAAATGCCTAAGCAAGACCATTAAATACAGTATGCAATGAATAACTGCAAAGTGCCATATGCTCAAATTGAATGCATCAAACAAGGAGGTCGATTTTCTACCTTCACAACATTTTGATGGTGGAGTTGAGACAAGAGAGTAACTTCTCTGCTAAACTGATTCTCCAACCGAGTTGCTAAATCTCCATTTTCATCATCATCAGGTAGTCTTATCATTTTCACTGCAACAGGTTCATCCCTATATATTCCATGGTAAAGCTGACTATGCGCACCATGAGCAAATCTTAGTCCAAGAAATAGCTTAGAAAGATCAATCGTATACTCATCAGCTGTTTCTACGGACATAACCCTACGTCCACTATGATCAAAGTACTTTGACCATGCTGAATCTTTCCGGTTCCGGCTCTTTAATTTGTCATTGAACTTCACCGCGGAACTAGGTGCTTTCTTATCGCGGGAATCTTTGAGGAACAATTTACTCACAATTCCCTTCTCATGTTCTTTCCTTTGAGGATGTGGAGTCGAAAACCTCCTCTGACTAGATCGTGCTTCCTTAAACGTATCGGAAAGTTTTGTTTTCGGAAGAGGGGATAATACTCTCTGCTTATTCGTGCTCGGATTTTGCACAATTTGCCTAACAACTAGACTAGTTCTTGAATTAAGAGAACCTGTTTCAGGTCTAGTTTTGGCACTTGCAATACTCCTAGGCTGGACAGTGATAGGAATAGAAGACAATCTTGTTGCATCCAACCTATGACAAATGGTATGAGAAAATTTTGTTCTCCTAATCCAAGAATTAATTTCCTCATCCATTTTTTTACTTTTCAAATCAGGCTAAAAAACCTGATAACTAGCATAAAATCTATTCTCCTTTTGTTTCTTCAATTCAGGAGGAGGTTCCAATTCAGTATTTCCCTTAAATTGTCCTATCAATTTTGCTAAGTTTTCTACAGACAATTTCTTCAAACCCATAAATCAAAAATCAAATATTCAAAACAACACTCTTACTTTAAACAGCAGAATAAGGCTCTCTTCAGCTATAAAATCAAACACCCCACCTTCCTTCAAAGCCTGCAAAATGCCACACACATTCAAATCCAAATTAAAAAAAAAAAAACAAAGTTAATAATAATTAATCTATAAAAAAAAAAAAAAAAAAAAAGAGACCCTATTTTCTTAAATTGAAAAAATAGACATACCCCTTTTCAGAAAATCAGATTCAAGAACCATTACAGTGGTGATATTTTTGCTATAAAGATTGCATCTTTGATACGAAATCTATTTCCTCCTCTCTAATTTCTGCTTGAGACATTGAATATATTTGAATGAGAGAGGAGAAAAATCAAAATCCATTTATGACTATAAGTATTATTCCATATAATTTTGTATGTATTCCTAATAGGTCTCTGCTTCGTTTCACACATGAAAAATCAAAGTACGTTTTGGTACGTGCTATAAACCAACCTTAGTTGATACTTTTCATATGGCCCCGGCTTTGTTGCATGACTTACGGGTATCTCAAATGGGGCGGTGAAAAAAAAAGGGGAGCGGGGTAGGGGGGGGGATTTACCATTATGGTACGGGTCACATACCCACATTACCATTATGGTACTCGGTGTCAGATATTCATATTCGGTTTCAATTAATTCGAATTCGTGCGCCAATAAAATAAAATTCATTCTCAAAGTTCAAATTTAAAATATCTAATTTGAGAAATTTTATTTATCGCACCGCAACCTTAATAATAGATCTTAGTTAATTTAGTATAATGATTAAAAGACAACTAAAAGTGAGTGGGAGATGGATCAATCGGGTAGATTGGATTAAACGGATATTTTAAGTTAATCGGGTAGATTGGGTCAAGTTTATGGAGATGAGTCATTTTAAGTTAGCGAGGCCTGCAGACATAAACAAATTTTAGAGGATTTGGGTACTGTCACAAATGAGAACGTTCGAGTTGGGATATTCCGAATAGTTTGTTAATGGTAGGGAAAAATTTGAACAAAAAGTATAACGGGAGATAACGTAAACTATATATCATAATAGATGGTCAAATTTAAACAGTTTTCCTAATAATTACCTAGAATTAAGTAATACAATTTTGTAAAAATGTAATTATTAATATGTTTATTTATATAATTATATTGGTGTCTTCCAAAAGTTGAAAAAGAATTTTAAAAATTATACTAGGAAACAAAAGCTACCAAGTAATTCCAAGAATCATGTGAACAAGATCAAGAAAAGACGGAGAGAAAAGATAAAAACAAAAAAGGAAAAAGAAATTCAGGGGGGGAGCATATAGCTGTCACAATCCGAGAATTATAAGTATGAATTTAAGGAAAACTGAGATGCCTTCTTTTTCTTTTTCTTTTCTTTTTTTTCTTTTCTTTTTTACCTTGTTTTGTTTGTTTGTGTACACGATTAAGGGTACGATCGGTACGGTCAAGGAATATTATAATCTTTGGTAGTTTTTTCTTTAGCAATTCTTATGATATGTTAATGTTAATTTTAGCGAGAAAATAAAAGGGTATCATGATACAAAAAGAAGAAAATAAAGAGCCTCAATATGAATATCTAATATCGAATAAAAATATAAAATAATCTAGGCAGAAATTGAATTGTACTGTTGATTTTGAATTTTACTGAATTTATTATGCACATAGAGTGAGTTGCTCTAGTGGTGAGCACCCCCCACTTCCAACCAAAAGGTTGTGAGTTCGAGTCACACCCCAAGAGCAAGGTGAGGAGTTCTTGGAGGGAAAGAGCAGGGGGTCTATCGGAAACAGCCTCTCTACCTAGGGTAGGGGTAAGGTCTGCGTACACACTATCCTCCCCAGACCCTACTAGTAGGATTATACTGGGTTGTTGTTGTTGTTGTTGTTGTATTATGCACATAGATATTTCCTCTTTGTTAAATAAAAATAAAATTTATAAAAAGAAGAGTCAAAGTCCATTAAATATTTTCGTTGAAATTTTGGGACATTAATTTAGGTTTCATAAATAAGCTTTAAAAGGAAAAGTTAAAATTTGTTAATGTATTATTCGAGATTAATCATGTTACTCTTAGTCGTAAGCAAATCGTCTTAATTATCATTAAGGGAGTTATCGCTCAAAATGTGTAGGACTACACATGTTCAAATTCCTCGACAAATTTGTTAAGCATTCAAAACACACTTTAAATGTTTATTTGGAGTTCTTAATTTCTTATACTGAATTGACATATTTTCCTTACATTTGGAAAGGAAAAAATTAAAAAAATAGAAATGAAGATTTTGCGTGCAAACTCTTTCCATTCATTTAATTAATAATTAATTAATAATTAATAATGATTGAAAAGGTCAAAAATGGTGGTTCTCTCGTCTCAAAGAATCCACTATACAATTCAGTGTTCAAAATCGCATATTGACCGTTATTATTATACTGCAATTATGTTTTCTCAACTATTTATCATGTTTAAATGATGTTTTTCTTAAAAGTCAAATGAATTTATTGTTTTAATGAACATATATATCCTTTTAAATTTCAAAAGAATTTACTACTCCTTTAATTCCATTTTTTTTCTTTCCTTCTTTGTTTCCTTTTCTTCCTTGTCACTACACGGTGCATCAGTCGTCACTATTATCAGTAGTTGACAATAGTCTTGTATTCTCGTAGTCCTTGTTCTTGTTATTACGAGTTTTGTTGTTTGTTTTTGGTGCCTTTTATCTTGTTGTTGTTATTAATTAGTTATTGCTTCCTTTTACTGTTCTTGGACCGAGGGTCTATCGGAAACAACTTCTCTATTTTCATAAGGTAGAGATAAGGTCTACGTACACATTACCCTCCTTTTACTCCACTTGTGAGATTCGACTCGATTTATTGTCGTTTGTTTGTTTGTTTGTTTCCTTTTCTCTTTTTTGCCTATTTGTAGTTTCTTTAGATATTAATCAATGTTCACATTTGAATTCCAACTTATTCGAATATGCGCTCTACGAAAATTAAATTGGAGGATATGGTGGTTGGAACTAGATTAATGAAGAATTGTGTACCAATTATTTCTATTGTTAGGATTTTTGCTGATTGTTTTACCATATTTGAATTTTACTTTTATCTTTAAGGAAAGTCAAAGTATTAGCCATAATTGTTTTACTTTTCCTAAAAGGAAAGTATAGATTCTCTTCCATATTTGACATATTCTTTTCTTGTAGGAAAAGGTTGTGGACCTCTATAAATTGAAGATCCATTTTTCACAGAAAAACACAACAATAGCACATCCACGATGTAGTCCTTAAAAGAGCTTTATTTAGGGGGAGATTTTTTCCTCCATAGTTTTTTTTTATTTTATACTAGTTTCTCATATGTAGGTCAATTGACCAAATTATATTAAAGTTTATGCATGTTTTAGTATATATATTTGTATTGTCTCATTTATAGTCACTAAGGCTTGCATTGTTAGCTTCCGCATGACGCCTTGTTATTTTCGATCTCAACACGTGGTATCAGAGCTAATAATTCAGAACCGATGATTGAAACAAGATTGAAAACAGGTTCAAGGCGGATTCAATTCAAGCTACAACCAATTTGACGATGATGAAGATTTTTATCAAAAACAAAAAACTGTCAAGGACACTACATGTGGAGGAAAAATTTTTAACCATATTTTCAACATATTTCTTGCTGCATCTTTAAAACAAAAACTATTTTTAACTCATGCTTATGGGCTCCTACTTTTAACCCTACTCACTTTTAACGTAGGACTCCACTTTTTACCCTGCTCACTTTTAACGCGGGGCTCCAATACTTTTAATACATGCTCACTTTCAACGCACGGGACTCCAATTTTTAAGTAATTCCTACTTTTCACAATGACATGTGGCAGTGATGAAGATTATGCGAAGAAAGAGGGTCGAGCTTTGTCAAGAAAATTCATGCCAAAAATGGGAGATTTGATAGGATTTTTGCCCTGATTGTCTTACCATATTCGAGTTTTACTTGCCTCTTAAAAGAAAGTCAAAGTATTACCCATAATTGTTTTACGTTTCCTAAAAGGAAAGTATAGATTCCCTTACATATTTGACAGATCCCTTTCTTGTAGGAAAATATTATAGACCTCTATAAATTGTGAATCCATCCTTCACAGAAAAACACAAAAATAGTATCCACAATATAGTCATTAAAAGAGCTTTGTTTAGGGGAAGTTTTTTTCCTCCATAGTTTTTTATTTTATTTTTTATATTAGTTTCTCATATGTAGGTCTGTTTTAGTATATATTTTTTTATTGTCTAATTTATCGTCACCAAGACTTACATTGTTAACTTCCGCATGGTTGTTACTATCCGAAATTCCCACCTTCGGACCGTGATAACGCCTAACATTTTACTTGCTAGGCAAGCCAACGTTAGAATAATATTATCCATTTTAAAATAATTTTTAAATTTATTAATTACAAAGAATTAAATGCGGAAGTAAAGTCTGAAATGTAGTGAATAATTCATAAAATAACGGTGTCTAAATACCATCCCAAAATTAGTGTCACAAGTGCACTAGCTTCTAGAATAATAAAAATAAAGGTCTGAATAAAATAAAGCTGTCTGAAAACAAACACACAGCTAAAGTAAAGTAGACGAGGACTTCAGAACTGCGGACGCCGTGCAGTTATACCTCAAGTCTCCTCTGGTAGTTGAAATCCGAGCAAGTCTCTGGTATGCCACTAGGACCAACTCCGAAATCTGCATAAGAAGTGCCGAGTGTAGTATCAGTACAACCGATCTCATGTACTGGTAAGTGCCGAGCCTAACCTCGACGAAGTAGTGACGAGACTAAGGCAGGTCACTTACAATAATATGTACGCAATAATAGTAATAACAACAATAATAGAAATAAATCAGGTAACTCATTTTTAACAGTTGAAGCCAATTCAGCAGTCATAACCAATTATTATTTTCATCAATTTCTGTTGCAACGTGCAACCCGCTCACACAACATATTCATTTTCAATCGTCTCATAGGGACTTTTAAATAAGTCTGTTGCGGCGTGCAATCCGATCTCCTAATATGGACTTTTTAATAAGTCTGTTGGGACGTGCAACCCGATCTCTGATCAAGCAAGTCTTGTAACTGCTCCTTTCAATTCTTTCAACTCTGATGGGGCCATACGGTATGGTGGAATAGAAATGGGCTGAGTGCCCGGAGCCAAATCAATACAGAAGTCAATATCTCTGTCGAGTGGCATCCCCGACAAATCCACAGGAAATACTTTTGGAAATTCACGAACAACTGGTACTGAGTCCATAGAAGGAACATCTGCACTGGGATCGCGAATATAAGCCAAATAGGCTAGACACTCTTTCTTTACCATACGCCGAGCTTTCATATAAGAAATAACCCTGCTGGCAGAATGATCAGGAGTTCCTTTCCACTCTAACCGAGGTAACCCCGGCATGGCTAAGGTCATTGTCTTGTCATGACAATCCAATATAGCATGATAAGGTGACAGCCAATTCATACCCAAGATGACATCAAAATCTACCATATCAAGAAGTAGAAGATACGTACTAGTCTCAAGACTACCAATAGTAATCACATACGAACGATAGACATGATCTACTACAACAGAGTCTCCCGCCGGTGTAGATACACACACAGAGCATTAAGAGAATCACAAGGCACAACCATATATGATGCAAAATAGGAGGACACATAGAAATAAGTAGATCCTGGATTAAATAGAACTGAAGCATCTCTATGGCAAACTGGAATAATACCTGTGATCACAACATCGCATGACTCGGCCTCAGGCCTAGCTGGAAAAACATAAAATCGGGGCTAAGCCCCACCACTTTGAACTGCGTCCCTAGGACGACCTCTAGCTGGCTAACATCCACCTCTAACGGCCTGACCTCCACCTCTAATGGCCTGACCTCCACCTCTAATGGCATGACCTCCACCTCTAGCTGGTTGAGTAGGCGGTGAAGCAATCGGTGCCGTTATAATGGCATGAGAATCCTGTCGAGATCTGTTACTCGCCAATATAGGGAAATACCTCCTGATGTGACCAATGTTCCTACACTCATAACACCCATCCTGATGTCGTGGCTGCTGAAGCTGAAACTGACCCGAATGGGCCGGATAATCGCTGTAGTAACTCTGGAGTAGTGGTGCACTGATAGGAGCTGAATGTAGAATAAATGTTGGCTGCGCATAGTAAGTCATAATAGGACCGTGACTCCCTGAAGCACCAGGAGATACATGAAGTGCTGAATGTAACAGTTTGGGAGGATGACCCCTACCAAAATTACTCCTGCCTCCAGGCGAGGCACCACTAAAACCACCGAACTGACGAGGCCTCTTATCAGAGCCCTGCCCTCTCTCCTGTGCAAGAACCATCTCGATTCTCCTCGCGACATTAGCAGCTGCCTGAAAAGAAATCTCACTTCCGGTCTCCTTGGCCATCTGAAGCCTAATAGGGCGAGTGAGTCCCTCAATAAACATCCTCACTCTTTCTCCCTAAGTAGGTAGTAAAAGGAGAGCATGACGGGCTAAATCCACAAAACAGGACTCATACTGAGTAACAGTCATACTGCCCTGCCGTAGACGCTCAAATTGCTTGCGGAAATCCCCTCTCAGAGTGATAGGAAGGAACTTCTCCAGAAATAGCTGAGAGAACTACTCCCAGGTAAGTACAGACGATCCAACTGGTCTGCTCATTGTATAATCTATCCATCACCTCTTGGCAGAACCCGTCATCTAAAATACAACAAAATCAACCCCATTGATCTCAACTATTCCCATGTTCCGCTGCAACTCGTGGTAGCGGTCAAGATAATCTTGTGGGTCTTCAGGAGGTGTACCACTGAAGTGAACTGGAAAGAGCTTAGTAACTTATCCAATCTCAATAAGGCCTCAAAAGACATGGCGGGCCTATTACCGGTCTGTGCTGCAACAATTGGCTGAATTACTCCAACTGGCGGGGCTACTAGAGCCTGATCCTGGGGAGACATCTGCTCCGGAGCGGGAGTTGTGGGAGTTTGTTCTCCTCCCCCAGCCTGTGAAATGGCTGGTTCCATTGGAAATGTATCATTCTGGGCCACGCCCTCCATAAGACTCACCAAACAGACTAGAGCGTCCTGAAGCACTAGAGTAGTTGTGAATCCTTCCGGGACCTGAACTGGTCCAGCTGGTACATTCTGAACTGGAACCTCCTCCTGAAGATCCACCTGAGGTTCTACAACAGGTGCAGCTGCTCGAGCTATGGACTGAGCTCTACCTTTGCCTCTGCCTCGGCCTCTAACACGACCTCTGCCTCGACCTCTACCCCTGGCCATAGTTGCCACCGGGGGCTCTGGTCCCTGTCCATCGATAGATGTATTACGTCTGCTCACCATCTGCGAGAGAATAAAAGTAGAATGGTTCAATCATCGATGATAGAATAAATTCGCACGATAGAATAAGAAAGAAGTGATATTGTTCCTAAATTTCACAGCCTCTGAGAGATAAGTACAGACGTCTCCGAACCGATCCTTCAGACTCTACTAAGCTTGCTCGTGACTCGTGAGACCTATGTAACCTAGTGCTCTGATACCAACTGTCACGACCCAAAATTCCCACCTTCGGACCGTGATGGCGCCTAACATTTCACTTGCTAGGCAAGCCAACGTTAGAATAATATTATCCATTTTAAAATAATTTTAAATTTATTGATAACAAAGAATTAAATGCGAAAGTAAAGTCTGAAATGTAGTGAATAATCCATAAAATAACGGTGTCTAAATACCATCCCAAAATTGGTGTCACAAGTGCACGAGCTTCTAGAATAATACAAATAAAGGTCTGAATAAAATAAAGCTGTCTGAAAACAAACATACAACTAAAGTAAAGTAGACGGGGACTTCAGAATTGCGGACGCCGTGCAGTTTTACCTCAAGTCTCCTCTGGTAGCTGAAATCCGAGCAAGTCTATGGTACGCCGCTAGGACCAACTCCGAAATCTGCACAAGAAGTGCAGAGTGTAGTATCAGTACAACCGACCATATGTACTGGTGAATGCCGAGTCTAACCTCGACGAAATAGTGACGAGGCTAAGGCATGTCACTTACAATAACCTGTACGAAATAATAGTAATAACAACAATAATAGAAATAAATCAGGTAACTCATTTTTAATAGTTGAAGCCAATTCAGCAGTCATAATCAATTATTATTTTCATCAATTTTCGTTGCAGCGTACAACCCGCTCACACAACATATTCATTTTCAATCCTCCCATATGGACCTTTTAAATAAGTCTATTGCGGCGTGCAATCCGATCCCCCAATATGGACTTTTTAATAAGTCTGTTGCGGCGTGCAACCCGATCCCCCAATATATATATATATATATATATATTCCTTTTTATTTCCGTTGCGGCGTGCAACCCGTTCCCCAAATATAACTTTAAACAACTCATAAATGTAATAAAAATTACTCCAATAAATACCACGTCCAATGAGAAACTATTAAGTATCAAAGTACACAATAATTATAATATATTTATGAACAAACAATGGCAATTAGAAATTAATTGTGAAAATCGTGAAGAGAATAGGCAGTTTAATATTTAGTATGCTAAATGTCAAATAACAATTAAGACACATAAATCAAATAGCATGTAACAATTATTGCAGGAATTCAAGAATTAATATTTGACAAAAAATAGGAGAGAAATAATTATTATAATAATTAATTAGTGTCTTAGAACAATTTATGATTTTAAAATAATTATGCAAACAATTAATTTGACGACGTATAGACACTCGTCACCTCGCCTATACGTCGTTCACATGCATTTCATATAACAAATAATTTAAGGGTTCTATTCCCTCAAGTCAAGGTTAACCACGACACTTACCTCGCTTTGCAATATCAATCAATTATTCTACCATAACTTTTCTTTTAAATTTATCTCCAAAAATTTTAAATCTATTCACAAACAATTCGATATACTCAATACGAATCATAGGAATTAATTCCATATGAATTTACTAATTTTTCGGATAAAATCCGAAATTCACTTTAAAAATTGATAGTGGGGTCCACGTCTCAAATCTCGAAAAAACTTATGAAATTCGAACACCCATTCCGAGACGAGTCCAACCATATAAAAATTATCAAATTTCGATGTTAAATGGACCTTCAAATCTTAAATTTTCGTTTTTGGAAGATTTTATAAAAAATCTCATTTTCTCCCAAAATTTCACGGATTCATGATATAAATGAGTATGAAATCATGAAATATAATCAATATAGGATAAGGAACACTTACCCCAATATTTTTCCGTGAAAATCGCCCAAATATTCGCCTTACCCGAGCTCAAAATGACCAAAATGAGTAAAAATCTCGAACTCTTCGATTTATACACTGCCCAGGCATTTTTGCACCTGCGGTGCCTTGGCTCGCATTTGCGAGAAAAATCTTGCATCTGCGAAATGGGGCTGCCAGGCGAGGCCTCGCATCTGCGGAGGAAAATGCGCACTTGCGTTGCCTTCCGCTTCTGCGATCGTTGAGCCCGCTTCTGTGGACGCGCGGGTGCGTTCAAGTTTCCGAACCTGCGGACTTTTGCCCAGCTTTCCTAGGCCACTTCTGCGATGGAAGGCTCGCTTCTACGAACTCGCACCTGTGGTCAAAAATTCGCAGGTGCGATTACACTAGAAGGCCAAATTTCAGATTTTTCCTTAAGTTCAATTCTTGATCCGATTTCAATCTGTATCACTCTCAGGGTACTAGGGACCCCGTACGAATATACCAACAAGTCCCGTAATATAATACGGACTTACTCGAGGTCTCATATCACGTCAAACAATGCTGAAATTACAATTCACACCTCGATTCGAAATTTGAGTTTTAAACTTTTCAATTTGCAAATCTCGTGCCAAAACATATTAAATGAATCCGGAATGACTTCAAATTTGACACACAAGTCCTAAATGACCTAACAAAACTATTCCAATTTCCAGAATTCGATTCCGGCTCCGATATCAAAAAGTCAACCATGTGGTCAAACTTAGAAATCTTTAGCCTTTAAATTACTAGTTTCAGTTAAATGGTCATAACTTGAGCTAGGGACCTCCAAATTAAATTTCGGGCATACGTTCAAGTCCCAAATCACGATACGGACCTACCGGAACTGTCAAAATACTGATCCGGGTCCGTTTGCTCAAAATGTTGACCAAAGTCAACTCAGTTGAGTTTTAAGGCTCTATTTCACATTTTAATCCATTTTTCACATAAAAACTTTCCGGAAAATTTTACGGACTACGCACGCAAGTTGATGAGTGATAAATAGTGCTTTTCAAGGTCTTAGAACACAAAGATATTTATTAAATTTAAAGATAACTTTTTGGGTTATCACAATAACGCCTTGTTATTTTTGATCCCAACACCTATTACTCTTCCTTATCTGGTCATTCACCTCCTTATATGTTAAAGCATCGAGTCTTTAACTTTTTTCATTTATTCCTTATTTAAGTATGATTTTTAACCGCCAATCCCCAGTTTCGCTTTTTAATTCTCTCCTATCGAAAATTTTGTCATTTCCACTGTGTAGTTATAGTGTATAATTAGTTGTTCTATAACAAGTGAAATATTCATTGTTTTCGTTTAAGAAAAAGGGTATAGAGAGCCCTTTACTGCATGTCCATCAATAATTTTACTCTTTTGTATACAAAGTAGGGCGCCGCGCTCTTTTCTTCCGCGACTTATGTTTAAAATTTCTTCTTATTTAAAATTCCAAAATTCCTCTAAATATGTGTGCGCGTTGCTCTAGTGGCGAGCATCCTCCATCTCCAATTAAGAGGTTGTGAGTTCGAGTCACCCCAAGAGCAAAGTGAAGAGTTCTTGGAGGAGGTAGTCGAGGGTCTATCGGAAACAGTCTCTCTACCCCGGGGTAGGGGTAAGGTGTGCGTACAAACTACCCTCCCCAAATTCCACTAGTGGGATTATACTGTTGTTGTTGTTGATGTATTTGTGTGTGTGAGAAAAATAAATAAAATTAAATATGTATTTTCAATACTTATATTGTCAACCTATAACTCATGATATGGCTTTTCAATTAGCATACGACAGATAGCTTCGGCAGCAGTTTGTGCAATTCACATCATTTTTTGGCTTCCAAAGCATTTCTAACTCATACAATATGTATACTTGTATAAGCTTTTCGTATGTGTATTGACTTTTGCGTATGAGAAGATTCCCCGTTTTGTCATCCTTGGCTCGTTGTTCTCTGCAACTTTAGTAGCAGACTTTGATTTATATAATATTAGTCATCTAAAAGATAATAATTATTCATAACAAGTGAAATAAACTAATAATCTGAAAAACAAGAGAGGTAACTTGATAAACATCAGTAGCGTAAATATTTTATACATCATCAATATATTACGCAGAATTCAAATTTTGAATCTTCTCTGATTATCCTACGACTATACAAAGGGCAAGTCTTTTGGGTCTAATGTCAGCATGAAAGACCATAGTCGAATTCACCGTTTACTTTTTCGTATTGTGTCGCCAAGTTAATTTTTAATAACATGTTCCGAGTTCTAACGGGGAAATTGGGGCTCTAACACAAAATGCAACAACTTTCTCGTAATATTGGGTAAACCATGAGTTGTCTTAGTTGAATTACAAAGAGAAATGTATATTTTTAGTCGCTCCCAAAAATAATAGCCGACTAATTATACACACAAACTATACATATTTTATACACTTTTTGGACAACGAGTGTAATTAGTTTCGGCCGAACGACCAATTTTATATTAGGGTATTATCACTTTTAGCCCGCGCCAGAAACTATTTATATTTGGTAGCCGAATAAGTGTATAAATTTGTATAATTTTTATATATAATATACATAATGTATATATATACAAAATATATACAGAAATATATATTTTTCGACAATTATTTTGAGAGCGACTATACGGTGTCATTTTTCCTTTATATTTTGCCCAATTACAAAATCAATAATGGACTGACCCATCATACCAAAGTTCTCATTTATAAGGGTGAAATTCAAAAATAGCCAGATTTACAAGTGGTAATTGAAAAATAGCCACAATTTCAAAAGTAATCAAAATTTAGCCACTTTTCATGTAAAAATAAATCTGAACGAAAACACTGTTCAAAATCCGAAAAATATTCCAGCATAATATATCGGAGTTTGAATTTTTTACATGTGAACTTCCAGCATAATATAATGGAGTTCCAGTATATTATGCTGGAGTTCCAGTATATTATGCTGGAACTTCAGTATATTATGCTGGAACTCCAGTTTACTATGATGGAGTTCCAGTATAAATATACTGGAACTCCATCATAATATACTAGAGTTCCATCATAATATACTGGTCCAGCATAATATGCTGGAAGTTCATACACATGTGCTCCAATCTCCAGTATATTATGCTGGAACTTTCCGTGTGCTGGAGTTCCAGCATAATATGCTGGAAATTCATACACAGGTGCACCAATCTCCAGTATATTATGCTAGAATTTTCCGTGTTGCAGTAAAATAATGGCTATTTTGCAGTGACTTTACAAACACTGGCTATTTTTTAATTACCAGTTCGAAAATTGGCTAGCCCGTGTTATTTTTAGTATTTATAAAGTTCATCGTTCATGGATCTGCTAATAGGCCCAAAAGACTAAATGGCCCAGCAAGAGTTCCGGACGAGAAGTCTAAAAGCCCAAAACGATCCTTTCAATAACACTAGACCTTTTAACGTTCGTTAGAAGAGAATAAAATAATGAATTATCTTCAAACAGACAACTTGATAATCAAGATGTGAATTTGAACTATGGTGAGATATAATTACCTAATAGCACGCAGTGGAGTACGCATGATTTTTCATAAGGGACGTCAATTTTTGAAGAGATGAATAAATCACTATAAAATTATCTAAAGACAAAGGTGGATACAACTTGAAAGTACCGAATTCATCTGAACCTCGTACTTTTGATGCTGATAGGGGCAGATGTACATGGAATGAAGCGGTGTCACGCGACACCGCTTTGTCAGAAAATTTTACATATTGTAACTTGGCATGCTGGTTAAGTTCCTAATTTTTCTCGAACAACAACTAGATCATATTTTGTCAAATGTTTGAGAGAGCTTTCATTGCTAAAAATTGTGGTTAGGTAGAACTAAAGTCATGACCTCTCCTAACTTAAGATTCAACAAAATCAATAGACTAAAGCTATTTCTTGTTGAGTAATGTGATAATTAATGTTTTTTATTCTCTGTTCTTCTATAAATATCGCCACTGTTTGTGAAAAATCCCGCGTAAACCCTGGATGCTGCGTATAAACTTAAGTATAAAAATTCACTAAAATTATAAAAAATAGTAGATATGAACCCATAACTTTAAATATATAATGGGTTTGAACCATAGAGCTTAAATTCTGAATCCACCTCTTGTTGAATAGGCAATCAAATCTGTTTTGCTCATTGCTTGGCAAGAGATCTCTCGAAATTACGTTAGTCCTTTTTATCAGAAGCATGTTCGTAGTTTTGTTGTAAACTTGTTAGTTACCGATTCAGCCTAATAAAAGCCTTTGTATGAATTTTTTTTATAAAAAAACAAGCAATATTATTTTTTATATTTTGACCCAAAAATTTTATTATATATATATATCACTACAATAAAGTGTGAAATTTACAACAAATTTTGTCATTGCCATATATTGAATATTGTTGCGAAAAATACTTTTGGCAACAATAAAAAAGTTGTTGTAATGACCCAACCGGTTATTTTTACTTTTAGAAACCCGTTCTCCTAAATAAAACTCTTTATATGTGCTTTTACTAATTTATGACTTGCGGGGACGGTTGGTTTGGAATTTGGAAGTGTTCGGGTTGAAATCGGAACACTTGGTTCTTTAAGTTGGCCTTAAAATACTAGATTTGTCTTCGGTCAATATTTTGAGAAAATGACCCCATAATCGAAATTTGACGGTTCCAATAGGTTCGTATGATGATTTTGGACTTGGGCGTATGTTCGAATCGTGTTTTGGACAATCCGGGAGCGTTTCGGCGCTTAATAGGAAAAATTAACTATTTGAATGTTTAATGTCCTTAAATTTGGTTTGGAGTAGGTTTTGGAGTAATTGAAGTCCGTTTTGAATTTCGAGCCTAAGAATAACTCCGTATGGTGATTTAATACTTGCACGCAAAATTTGGTGTCATTCCGAGTGGTATAAGTATATTTCGGCACGTTCGTAGTAAGTTTGAAGAATTTGAAAATTCTAAGTTGAATCAATTTATTTTGAGGTATGATTCTTAGTTTTGATATTGTTTTACACTTTCTGAGGGTTCGAGCGAGTCCGTTTTATGATTTCAAACTTGCTGGTACGTTCGGGCGGGGCCCGAAGGCTTCGGGTGTTAACCAGACGAGGCTCGGTTCGATTTTGGACCTTGGAGCAGAAGCTGAAGCTTCCAGCTTCTGCTGCAACCGCACCTGCGCTTGGCCAGCTGCAAATGCGAGGCCTCAGGTGCGTGGAAGGCACCGCAGAAGCGGACTGGGCGCAGATGCGCAAGTACAACCGCAGAAGCGCATCACAGATGTGATGTACAAGCCGCAGTAGCGGACGGGGCCGACTTAGGGGGAAGCCGCATCTGCGATGCCTTTTCCGCAGATGCGGAGCCGCAGATGCGAAACCCTCTCTTGGCAGAATGGGTTAAAAATCGAAGCTCAGCCATTTTGAGCCCATTTTCTCCATTCTTGGGCGATTCTTTGGAGCTTTTTGAGAGATGATTTCAACTAGCATCTTGGAGGTAAGTTAATTCTACACACTTTTAGTTAAATACATAGATTATGGGTAGATTATAACCTGTAAATCTTGAAAATCAAGGGTTTAGATGAAAAAATCTAGGTTTTGACAAAAATAAGATTTTAACTACGAAAATGGTTATGGAATTGGATAGAATTGTATATTTTAGGAATTTACCATTTTTGGATAGGGTAATTTATTTAATAGTCTAATTTCAAATTATTGAGCATGTATTAATTATTTTATATAACTTTTGGATAGTTTTGGATTTTTTGGCACCGAATTGAGATTTTTTGTGACATTGCGATCGGAAAGTGGGCTTTGAGACAAGGTAAGTCTCTTGCCTAACTTTGTAAGAGGGAATTTACCCCATAGGTGATTCATATTAATAATTGCTGCTAATTGTGGGGGCTACGTACACACGAGGTGACGAGAGTCTGTGCGTAGCTACTAATTATGTTAATGTCCGGGTAGTTTAGAACTCAAATCATGAATTACTTTTATAATTGCTCCTTTTATTTAATTAAATTACTGGAATTATATTGCAAATTGTTTGAGGAAATAGTAAAAGATCGACACTTCATATACTCGAAATGTTGTGTAAATTATTGAATTGTTAATAGAAATTGAACATACTACGTGTTAATATTATTAATAACTTCTCATTTCGGAGGTTCAAAAGAAAATGTCATCCTTTCTTGTGGAGCGTGCTGAACACCTCTACAATATAGATACATCTATGGATCGTGCCGCACGTCCCTCGACAGTGTATACGACACTTTAGATTGGGCCATACGACCTTGCCAGAAATTGTACCTAATAATAAAAATTACATGATACATTGATAATATAATTGCATCTTGTGAAGCTAAATTGATAAATTAGAAATTATTGAAATTTAAGGAGTTTACTTATTTCTGCTTGTTTAGAAAATTATCGTTGTTCATCCAAAAATTATGTTTAATTAAATATTTCTATTGTAATATTATTGACCCATAGTGAGTGTAAAAGTCGACCTTTCGTCACTACTTCTTCGAGATTAGGCTTGATACTTATTGGGTACACGATGTTTACGTACTCATGCTACGCTTGCTGCACTTTTTGTGCAGGACATGAGACAAGTACTATCGGAGGACCTACCGGAGCATATCCCACATATCTCGAGACTTAGTGGTGAGCTGCTTCTTGAGTCGTTTTGCAGCCCTTGAGTCTCCTCTTGTATTTGTATTCTGTCTACTTTATTTCAGACAGTATTTAAAATTTTGTATAATCTACTAGATGCTCATACACTTGTGATACCAAGTCTTGGCACATACACTAGTAAAATTATGAATTTAATTATTTTACTTGGGATTTAATTTATCTTATTTTCTCATATCTTCTTAAGTTTGAAATTTTGAGGAGTTTGATTATTCGGATAATTTTTAAAGAAATGAATATATGTTTAAATCATTAATTGGCTAGCCTAGCTGGGAGGTTGGGCGCCATCACGACCTATAGGTGAGTTTGGGTCGTGACAGTTGTTGCATGCTGTTGCAATAAATGTTGATGGGAAAAGTTATTGCAACAACAAAAGATGTCATTGCCAAAGATGACTTAACGCAACAAGAAATATTGTTGTCATAAATTATATTTTGGTTACACACTTGTGGCTTATAAAAATATTTAGCAACAAGCTAAAGCTAAGAAACCATCAAATCAGAACATGCACCATGTAACATAAAAAAATAGAGAGTTAACTACCTACTATAGAAATCCTACCATGTACTATACATGGTTGTTAGACTTGCAGTGGCCCAAATTCGAGGTCCTGACTAATCAATTTTTCAGTACCAGGACCAGGAAAAATAACAATTTGAAGTAGCTTTTAAGGCCCTCTAATTTTTCTTTATCAAACTATTAAGCAAAACTATGCTCTTTCTCAGTTGTAGTGATCTTTCCTGCTACAATGCAAAATTATAATTTGTAAAGGTTTAGGGACTATTCACAAAATAATATCGTTATACCTTGTCGATGTATTTTTATTTAACTTGTGGAATTTTAGCATCCACAATTGCGCATCTCACATAAACGAGCACAGAAAACATAGCATGTTATGGCCATAATATCTCAATTTGGTGATTTTACATAGCACAACAAAATCACATTATATTTGCGTTCTTTATTTTTTTCTAATTTTTTCTCTCCAAAGTGCAAGACACTCTCTGTATATGACTTTAGTCTACAATCTTTTAAAGGCCCAAGATCAAGCAGCTTCTCTTTTTGAACACAGATGACAGAGAACTAAATACATTGCTGACGCCTAAATACAAATGGAGGAAAGCAATATAAATATCTTGGCATTATATAAATATCAATATACCAACACAATCAACCAGATGTATAACATATTGTTTCCTTTGTCACATTATTTATTTTTCCGCATTGACTAATTAGATATTCCAAACCATTGTTCAAGTTCAATAATGAATTTGACATTACATCTAAACATAAAACACTATAGCACCAGTGTTTTGAGCATCTCTTATTTTGCATCATATCTCATTACAAAGCCACTATGTTTATATAGTTTCTCGTAGAAGTGTATATAAAACTTCTTTGAGGAGCATGAAGAAACAAATAAACAGGGGTAAAATTCGGTAATGACCCGACCTGTCATTTTGGGAATCAGCGCCCCGTTCGGCGGCCTAAGGTCTCAAGCAGCTTCGTATTATAAGTTATAACTTGCGTGTGTGGTCAAGTTCGATTTTTCGGATGATTCAGGATCAATTTGGAGGAACAATTCTTGTTTTAGAAGCTTAAGTGAAAAGAGTTTATCGGAGTTTGACTTTTGTGTACACGACTCCGGAATGATGTTTTGATAATTCCAATAGTTTTGTATGATATTTTGGTCTTAGGAAGGTGTCCGGATATTGATTTGGAGGTCCGTAGGTCGTTTCTACATGAATTGGCAAAAGTTGAAAAAATAAAAGATTTTGAAAAGTTTGATCGGGAGTTGACTTTATTGATGTCGGGGGTCAGATTCTGGTTCCAGAAGTTGAAATAGTCTGTACTATCATTTATGACTTGTGTGCAAAAATTGAATTCAATCGAAGTTGGTTTGGTATGAATCAACATTAGTTTTGAATCAGAGTTGGTTTGAGGCTTCGAGCAAGTTCTTATTATGTTTTGGGACTTGTTAATATACTTGGTTGGGACCCATGAGGCTCGGGTGAGTTTCGGGTGGGTTTGGATTGTGTCACGCTCTTATTTGATGTTTCATCCTCCTTTCTTTTGGCATACAGGGTACCACATTGTGCAAACGATCTTTGATTTGTGATTTGATTGAACCAACAGATCCATATTGTAATTACAAAACATAACAACAAGAATCGTAGGTTGTATGAGAGAGTTATGCCCATTTTCGTGTCGGGAAAGACTGATATTTTTCTGGTGCTTGAGGGAACAGAGGCAAATCGCAGGTGTCAAATGCGATTTAAAAGTCTCAGGTGTCAAATGCGATTTATAAGTCTGAGGTGTCAAATGCGATTTATAAATCTCAAGTGTCAAATATGACTTGCCTTGAGAGGTTTCTTAAAACGGGGGTTTCACCATTTTTAACATAATTAGAGTTGGGGAGCTCGGTTTGGGAGATTTTTAGAGGCAAACTTCACAAATTGGACTAGGGTAAGTAATCTTAACTTGATTTGGTCCGTTATTCATGAATCTAACACTATTTCTAGCTCCTTGTTTTGTGATTTGGGGGATTAGAGTAGAAATATTTCCAAACTTGATTTGAGGTTTTGAAGGCCGAATCGAAGTCGAAATTTAGTAATTTTGGTATGATTGGACTCGTATCTAAATGGGTGTTCAGATTTTGTAAATTTTTGTCGAGTTGTGCGGATCCGGGGTTGACTTTCGGTTAACTTTTTAGTTTTAATTAAAAATTAAAGTTTTATTATCCGGAATTGTTCCTATGAGTTTTAATTATGTTATGAAATTATTTTGGCAGATTTGAGCAGTTCGGAGATCGTTTCACACGAGAAGGCCATTTTAGAGTATCAATTTAGCTTCGTCGGGGTAAGTATCTTGCCTAACATTGTGTAGGGGAACTACCCCGTAGGAATTAGATTGTTTGTGCTATTTGAACAACGTGAAAGACGTGTACACGGCTTATATGTGGAACTTTGACCATTTTAGACTCTTAGGTTTCTTATGCATATTAAAAATGAAGTTGCTTTATCATGTTATATCCTCCATTTACTAAATTTACCCTTACATGCCTTATTTGAAGTCAATTGATTCATGTTCTACCTTTGTTGCCAAATATATTCTTATATGCTTTAACTGGAGTTGTTGCCTCTTTTATTACATATTATCTCTTCCATTGTGATTTATCGTTACTTGAAATCGTCGTTACATATTTTCTGCCTTATTGTTGAGTTATTCTTATTTGATATTGTTGATACACATTATTTCTCTTATTTTTGAGTTATTCTTATTTGAAATCATTGAGACACATCATCTCTCTTATTGTTGAGTTATTCCTATTTGAAGGCATTATTACTTGTTATGTCTTTCATTGTGAGCTCGTTCTTCCGTTTCTTTGTATTCTAAAGTTATTGTGTTGAATTACTTGCCATACTCTCGTGTTATTGATGTTGTTGTTGTTGTACTTAGTGTGTTGAGCCGAGGGCTATGCATGGTTGTGGTATTGAAATCGTTTTGAGGAAAAGTCGTGGCATATGGGCACATATGGTGAAAGTCTTTATATTGTGTTGTTATGTTTTGGCACACGTGGTATTATTGAGATTATTGTCGGGGTGTTCGCACGGGAGTTGTCCGTGTTATTGTTATTATTGATATTTGCACATGAGGCATAATATATATATATATATATATATATATATATGTGTGTGTGTGTGTGTGTGTGTGTGTGTGTGTGTGTGTGGGGGTGTGTGGGGAGGGATTTGCGCATGTGGCGAGACAAGATGGAAATATTATTATGCGCGTGCGGAGAGATAAGGCGAGTATTTACTTTATTATTGCACAAGTGGCAAAACAAGGTGGGCTATGTCGGGGATGATTTGTGATGGCCTAAGGGCATTGTTATTGATCATATTTGTGTAGTGGTGTGCCTACCTTGTGTGAGTTATTCAGTGTACAATTTGTGGTGATTATTCATTATGTGCCATTCATTGTCTCTTCTCTTACATGTTGATTCGAGTTGTGATAGAACACTTGCACAAGCATACACATAGTTAATCGCCCATATCGGTTAGAGAAGATGAACCTTGATGTCTATTGATCATTTAAATATATCCTCGTATACTTGACTTCTGTGTGGAGCTGTACTATTGGTATGTGAGTTGTCCATGCGGTTATGAATTGTTATTATTGCTAGCATGTGAGTTGTCCGTGCGGATATGAGATATTGTCACTCCCTTAACACGTAAGCTGTCCTGCGGATATGAGATTTATGGAATTGGCATGTGAGTAATCTGTGCGGTTGAAATTTGTAATGTGGGAACAAGATGCCAAGTGATTTGGGTTCGTGATTCGAGACCCGTGATTTGTGATTTTAAGGTACCTCTGGAAAATTCTTGAACAAATCTTGTGTGAAAGCGGTTGTTCTTATTGAGTTCTTAGTTGCTTTCCTTCATTTGGTTTCATCAGACTTAAACTGTGTTCAAGTTACTCTAGGGCGTAGTACCTGTTTCTTTCCCTGTTGCTAATACTTGTTTCTAGTTTCCTATTGTGAGTATTGTTTTGTTACTTCTACCATGCTTAACCTTATAATGCTAATTCATACTTGTACAGGTTATTAAGTCTAGTATGTATCTTGACTGTCCCTCGTCACTACTCCACCGAGGTTAGTCTTGATATTTACTAGGTACCGCCGTGGTGTACTCATGCTACGCTTTCTACACATTTATGTGCAGATCCAGGTACCTCGGAGTTGTTGATAATTTGCTAGTTGATCGAGCATTGCTGTGGACACTCAAGGTATACATGCTGTCGCGTTCGCAGGCCTCAGAGTTACCTTCTGAAATTTTATCTTGTACTGTTTATTTCTATTCCGAAACAGTTGTATTTAAAAATTTTCTAGTAAACTCTGTAGAGCTTATGACTTGTACTACCGGTTTTGGGATTGTTGGCTCGCATAGTAATTTCTATTTCGCATTTAATAGTTGTTGGTTAAATTTTTTCATTAATTCAGTAAGTATTAGGCTTACCTAGTCTCTAAGACCATCACAATATTTTACGGAGGGAAATTGGGTCGTGACAAGTTGGTATCAGAGCCCTAGGTTCATAGGTGCTACGAGTCATAAGCAAGTTTAGTAGAGTCTTGCAGATCGGTACGGAGACGTCTGTACTTATCTTCGAGAGGCTATGAAACTATTAGGAAAATCTTCACTTCTTTCATTTCTATCGTGCGAGTTTATTAATCTCGGAGTTTGAGCCTTTGTCATTCTATTCTCTCACAGATGGCGAGGACACGAGCTGCAGTTACTGATGATGCTGCCCCCAGATCCGGTGTTGCTAGGGGAAGTTGTCGAGGAGGAGCACGCACCACAGCTAGAGCACCCATCAGGGCATCAGTTGAGGAGCTGCTAGTAGCTCCAGCTAGGGGGCGGGCACTGAAGGCGCCTGTTGCTACCGCCGAACTTTAGGAGACTTTAGCGCAGTTCCTGAGAATGTTTGGTACATTGACTCAGGCGGGGTTGATCTCCGTTGCACCAGTTACTTCACATATTGGGGAGGAGCTCAGGCTCCCACCGCCGGTATTCTAGAGCAGAGGGCTCACATTGGACAGGTTTCGGGTGTGGTGCCGGTACAACCTATTATTCTGGTTCAGCCCAAGGTCAGGCCAGGGGCAACAGAGGAGGAACAACTTAGACTAGCGAGGTTCAAGAAGTATCACCCTCCTACTTTCGGTGGTTTGGCTTCAGAGGATTCCCATGGTTTTCTAGAGAAGTGCCACTGTATTCTTCGCACTATGGGTATTGTGGAGACAAGTGGGGTTGCTTTTACTACGTTCCAGCTTAAGGGAGCGACATGTCAGTGGTGGTGAGCATATGAGTTGGGTAGTCCGGCCGATGCAACTTCACTTTCATCGACTCAGTTTTTCAGAGTATGCCATTAGATTCAGTGATCTGTCCAGACAAGCACATACTTTGGTTTCTATAGTTAGAGAGAGCGAGTCTGCAGGTTCATTAAGGGGCTCAGTCATGATATCTGGTTCAGCATGGCTCGGAAGTTGGAGTCGGACTATCACGACCCAAAATCCCACCTCAGGTGTCGTGATGGTACTTAGTCTCTAAGACTAGGTAAGCCGATTTCAATTTCATTGCAAACCATATTTTTTTATAGATAATCAAAACCCACAACGGAAATAATTATAACAACCTCCCAAGATTGCTAATACTGAGTCACGAACTCTAATTGAATACATAGAATGATCTCGATGACCAAATATACAATACTGTTCGAATAAGAAATTAACAGTATAATAAAAATGGAAAGACTCTAAGGGACAGCGACGACCAAGCAGCTCTACCTGAAGTCCTTGCGATCACACTCTAACTATATCCGAGTCTGATATCTTCAATACCTGGCTCTGCATAAAAATGTGCAGAAGTGTAGTATGAGTATACCACAGTCGGTACCCAGCAAGTATCAAGACTAACCTCTGTGGAGTAGTGATGAGGTACAGTCAAGACACTCACTAGTGTAATAACCTGTGCAATATTGTATACAAAAATAATAGAAAACAAATAGCAGTAATAGCAACAATAATCAACTAGTGATGTAAACAACAAGGCAGCAAGAACACCATAATTATTGCTAAGACAAATAACGAACACAATTACAACTAATAATCAAGTCCTTCAAAATATACATCTTTCATCTATAAATTTGTCAAATAAAAATCTTTCGAATATAATTCTTTCAATGTAATATTTTGGATACAGTTCTTCTAAATAAATATTTTGAATACAATTCTTTCAAATAAAAGTCACTCTGTAACACCTCATTTCATAATCACAAAATATGGGTCTCAGTCCATTTTTATATCTTACATAACACGGGCCTCAGCCCACCTTCATATTTTCACGGCACCTCGTACCCATATTTCTATCACAACCGCACAGACAACTCACGTGCCAATAATAAAATTATCATATTTTCCTCGGTACCTCGTGCCCACATTTCATATCACATCTATACGAACAGTTCATGTGCCAATAATAAAATTATCATATTTTTCCCGTCACCTCGTGCCCATATTTTATATCACATCTACACGGAAAGTTCACGTACTGATAACATAATCTGCCCGGCAATAGCCATAGGCTCACAATTTCAACATGAATCAGACTATTATCAAGTTACCAACAACAAGACAATTTGCACAAGAGATAAAAATAAATACCAGGAAAAATCACAACATCATATAAAAATCACCAACAAAATAATATCACATCATCATGTATCATCCGTGATAATAGACACCCTTATCTCTCATATAGCCACCTGTATCACTCCATAATAATATCCACCCTTATCCTTTCGCCCTGACAATATCAATAGCCACTTTTATCGCTCCTATTAATAGCCACCTTTATCACTTCGCCCAGACAATATCCCAACACACATAACCATAGTGAAATGCCACCCTTATAACCACATAATGTCAATAGTGGAATGCCACCCTTATGTCCTCATAATAATAACTCAAATCACACAACAATTTACACGGAAAATTATCACGACAATACAATACAACAATTCATATCATAATTTGTCCGTACGCCACAACCAATTCTAAAGACACAACAAATTTAATTAAATTCACAGCAAGTAGCCCAAGGCTCCACACAATGTACACAAAACCTCAAAAACAACAACAAAAATGGAAAAATAACTCAGTATATGGCAACACTTTCATTAATCCAAATTTTTGATAATTATATTAACGCCTCAATTTAAAATTATCTAATTAATTATTTGCAGATGGAAAAATCCATAATATAATTATTTCCAGAAAATATCAAATCAACAAACTCACGATATTCACATAATAATTCAAGTGACAATCACACCAATTTATCATATAAAAAACAAATTTGACAAACAAGGATTGAGACATGGCAAATAGAGGATTAAATAAATGCCAACAATTATCCAATTTACTACACAAAAATGCCTAAGACTTTAACCCAATAAATTTTGCACATATAATTCCGAGTACGTACTCGTCACCTCGCGTACACGGCTTTTCACATTTTACAAATGGCATATAAGACTCGATGCCTAAGGGGTAATTCCTTCACTCAAGGTTAGGCAAGATACTTACCTTTTTGAAGTTAGGCCGATATTCCAAAATCGCCTTCTTGCTTGAATTGACCTTCGGATATCTCAAATCTATCCAAATTAATTGTATAACTTCATTAAAATTTATCAGAAATAATTTCGAATAATAAAACGTCGACTTAAAATTTTATTCTAAAAGGTCAACCAAAGTCAACGCGGGGCGCGCCCTCAGAACCGACATAATTTTCATGAAATTCGAACACCCATTCCGACACGAGTTCAACCATACCAATTTTACCAAATTCCGATAACAACTCGACCTCCAAATCTTAAATTTTCGTTCTTGAAAAGTTTTGTAAAACTCTTGATTTCTTCCACTTAAATCCGAAATAAATGATGAATATAACCATAGAATCATGAAGTATAATTATTTTCGGATATAGAACACTTACCCCAATCCATATGGTAAAAATTCGCCTAAAAAATCGCTTCAATCCGAGCTCCATAGCTCCAAATATGTTAAAATGGCTGAAACCCCCATTTTTAGAATCTATCCAGGCAAGTTGCATTTGTCATTTGAGACTCATAAATCGCATTTCACATGCGATTTTTGCCTCAGTCCCCAAAAAAACAGCATTACCAGCCTTCGGTAAATCAATCATAATATTTTGTCCAAATGTACAAATGATGAATAGTTTATCTTTCTGAAAACTAGACACCAAGAGCTACAACTTTCATGTTTTGATAATTTCCAGATTCCTTATAGATTTCGAGATATAAGCTTCCAAAGTCAGCTCTGCACATCATAAATCTGGTGATTCACACTGCTGTAGCCAAAATCTGCAGTACCAGCCTTCAGTCAATTGATCATAACTTTCTATACAAATGTCCAAATAATGAATGGTTTTTCACATAAAATTTTCTGGAAAAAGAAACGGATTGTGCACGCAAATCGTAGAAGGCTGAATTGAGCTATTCGAGGTCTCGGAATACATAAATAAAGGTTAAAATTAAAAATGATATATCGGGTCATCACATTCTCCGCCTCTAAAACAAATGTTTATCCTCGAACGTGGCAAGAATTATTCTGAGGTTATCAAATTGCTGATTTTTCTCTTACACATATACTCGAGGGTAATTCTACGTCACCGCAATCGACATACGTCTGACCACACCATCTCAATTGAGATTATTTCTTTTATTCACATTTATAACTTTAAAACCAAATTTCTTACACTCCAAACATTTTCAAAAAGTCCGATTTTTATATCAACGCACGGTATTAGCCTCAACCGGCGGTTGCAACTCGTGCCTACGCACACATCATATGTATGCCCATAACCACATCTCTGGTCTTAATAACTGTTCATAATCAATTACAACATCGCCAATTAACCTCATATTAACAAACAAACTCGTTTCAAACCTTCACCTTACTAATAACGAGACACGAGGCATGAAGGCCTCATAATTATTTACCCGAATTAACGAGTCATATTTAACGACACCTGGGCACTCACATCATAGGCTAAAACTCAATAATTATAACACGAATACGGCTAAATGTGCACAGAAAAACACATACAAGAATTATCAAATAAGCCGTACATGCATGACTCCCCATTAGTACTATAGTATAAATTAAATTTCATAAAGGGAGAATTTAAAACACATGAATTTAACCACAAGGGTCTCATCCTGATATAACTTCCACCGCAACTTGTAGTGCGGTTTAAACATATCAAATCATATTAAAATGCGAGGATCCCGTCCTCAGCTCTGAAATCACAAGTAATATGCACACCGTGCCAATCGAAATCTTTCCATTTTCTTTTTTAAAATAATTTTCGTTAAACAAGGTCACAACACATAATGAACCCCCATACCGGTAGCGTATATAATTTACAAACTGTAGTCAGTTATCCAGAAACTACATTAAACTTACCGTACTGAGTAATAGAACGTCACTTTCAGCCTCACAACTCTTTTTAGTGACTAACATAAAATGATAGACATGGCTATCTCTGTAGAATCTCTCAACATGAGTAAACACATAAGTAGATTATAGAATCACGAAGCTCACTCATAAGTGGAGCATAATAGGAGGACTTGCCTCGATACTCAAAACCGAATCAAGTTAAGGAAATTATTCCTTTATAATAAATCAAGATCGCACTTGTAACGACACCATCTGATGTAGCGACCTCAGTCATACCATAGAAAATATATCAACGGGTCGGGCCTCCACCTCTAGGACGCCCTCTACCCGCCCGTCCTCTACCCCAAAAATGTTCTAACATCTTGGCAATTTCTATCACTGGGCGAAATGAAGTATCAGCCTGTAGCTCCCGAGTCGTACAAAATTTTACGATCATAATTGAGTCCTTTAATGAATCCGTGGACTCGCTCTCTAGGTATAGGAACCAAAGTAGGAGTATGACGGGCTAACTTACTGAACCTGATGGCATATTCTAACACCGTCATGGTGTCCTGACGCAATTGTTCAAAATCTGTGCACCATGCATCCCGGAGAGTCTGGGAACAAATTCTTTAAAAAAAATAACTCCGAAAATTGAGCCAAGTTAGTGGTATTGCATCGACTGGTCTATCCTCTTCATAAACTTGCCACCATTGATACACTGCTCATGACAGTTGAAATGTAGTAAAGGCAACTCCTCTCACTTCCACAATGCCCATGGTGCGGAGAATACAATGACATTTTTTTTTCTAGAAATCCCTGGGCATCCTCGGCAGTTGTGCCACTGAAAGTAGGTGGACTATACCTCTTAAATCTCTCAAATCTCTTTTGTTCTTCTTTTAATAGCCTCTGGCCTGAACTCAAGATGTACCGGTACTATACCCAAAACCTGACCAATGTGAACTTGCAGCTCTCGAGTACGGGTGGTAGGAGTCTGAACTCCTCCCCCAATATGTGAAATATTTGGCGAAACGGAGATCAATACTGCCTGAGTCAACGTATCAAACATGTTCAGGAACTGTGCTAAAGTCTCCTGAAGTTCGGAGGTAACAAAATGTGTCTCTGGTACTTGTCCCCCAACCGGAGCTACCGGCGGCTCCTCAACTGCTACTCTGACAAGTGCTCTAACTGCGGCACGTTCCCTTCCTCGACCTCTAGCTAGACCTCTACTTTGACCCCGGCCTCTTTCGGCCTTTGCAGAATACGCGTGTGTCTGCTCAGGTGACCCGGTAGCGCGTCTCCTCAACATCTATGAGAGAATAGATATACAAAGGCTCAAACTCCAAAATTAAGAAATTCCGCATGACATGAATGAAATAAGTGAAAATTTCCTAATAGTTATGTAGCCTCTCAAAGATAAGTACAGACGTCTCCGTACCGATTCGCAAGACTCTACTAAACTCGTTCATGAATCATAGAACCTATGAACCTAGAGCTCTGATACCAACTTGTCACGACCCAAAATCCTACCTCAGGTGTCGTGATGGAACTTAGTCTCTAAGACTAGGTAAGCCGATTTCAATTTCATTTCAAGCCATTTATTTTATAGATAACCGAAACCCACAACAAAAATAATTATAACAACCTCCCAAGACTGGTAATACTGTGTCACGAACTCTAATTGAATACATGGAATGATCTCAAGGACCGAATATACAATACTGTTCGAATAAGAAATTAACAGTACAATAAAAATGGAAAGACTCCAAGGGTCTATGACGACCAAGCAGCTCTACCTTAAGTCCTTGCGATCACACTCTAACTATATCCGAGTCCTATATCTTCAATACCTGGCTCTGCACAAAAATATGCAGAAGTGTAGTATGAGTACACCACAGTCGGTACCCAGTGGAGTAGCGACGAGGTACAGTCAAGACACTCACTAGTGTAATAACCTGTGCAATATTATACAATAAATAATAGAAAACAAATAGCAGTGATAGCAATAATAATCAACTAATGATGTAAATAGCAAGGCAGCAAGAACACCATAATTATTGCTCAGACAAATAACGAACACAATTACAACCAATAATCAAGTCCTTCAAAATATACATCTTTCATCTATAAGTTTGTCAAATAAAAATCTTTCGAATATAATTCTTTCAATATAATATTTTGGATAAAATTCTTCCAAATAAATATTTTGAATATAATTCTTTCAAATAAAAGTTACTATGTGACACCTCATTTTATAATCACAAAATATGGGTCTCAGTCCACTTTCATATCTTACGTAACACGGGTCTCAGCCCACCTTCATATTTTCACGACACCTCGTGCCCATATTTCTATCACAACCGCACAGACAACTCACGTGCCAATAATAAAATTATCATATTTTCCCCAACACCTCGTGCCCACATTTCATATCATATATGCACGGACAGTTCACGTGCCAATAATAAAATTATCATATTTTTCCCATCAACTCGTGCCCACATTTCATATCACATATGCACGGATAGTTCACGTACCGATAACATAATCCGCCCGGCAATAGCCATAGGCTAACAATTTCAACATGAATCAGACTATTATCAAGTTACCAACAACAAGACAAGTTGCACAAGAGATAAAAATAAACACCAGGGAAAATCATAACATCATATAAAAATCACCAACAAAATAATCCCACATCATCATGTATCATCCCTGACAATAGCCACCATTATCTCTCTTATAGCCATCTGTATCACTCCATAATAATAGCCACCCTTATCCCTCCGCCCTGACAATATCAATAGCCACCCTTATCGCTCCTATAGCCATCCTTATCTCTCCTATTAATAGCCACCCTTATTATTCCGCCTAGACAATATCCCAACACACATAACCACAGTGAAATGTGTAATGACCCGACCGGTTGTTTTAAGCTCCAGCATGTCGTTTGGCATTTTGAGGCCTTGTTTAGCTTCACTTCAGGTATTATGACTTGTGCACGTGATCGGAATTGAATTTCGGGAAGTTCAGAGTTGATTTGTAAAGAAAATTGTAATTTCGGAAGCCTTAAGTTGGAAAAATTGACTAAGGTTTGATTTTTGAGTAAACGACCTCGGAATCGGGATTGGAAGATTCCAACAGGTTCATATGATGATTTTGGACTTGGGCGTATGTACGGATCGGGTTTTGGATGACCCAGGAGCGTTTCAGCGCCTATTGTGGAAGTTGGCATTTTGGAAGGATTTCATAAATTTGGGTTTGAGGGCAATTGGGCGTGATTTGATAGGTTTCGACATCGAATGAGGAAGTTTGAAGTTCTAAAGTTCATAAAGCTTGAATTGGAGCGCGATTCGTGGTATTAGCAATGTTTGATGTGATTTGATGTCTCGAGCAGGTCCGCATTATGTTTTGGAACTGGTTGGTGTGATTGGACGGGCTTCCGGGTGGTTAACAGATTAAAAAAAAGGAATTTTAGGAAGGATGGAGCAGCTAGGCTTCTGGTGTAATCTCACCTGTGAGAAGAGGGCCTCAGGTGCGAGTCCGCAGGTGCGAGAAAGGACTCGCAGAAGCGGATTTTACTGGGGGAGGCGTGGACCGCAGATGCGGTCGAGATCCGCAGAAGCAGGACCGCACCTGGGCGCGTGGAGGCGCAGAAGCGGATGGTGGCCGCATATGCGGAGTTGAGGGGTCTGGTTGAAGGCCGCATAAGCGGTAGTTGGGCTGCACCTGCGGAACCGCATGAGCGGTCAAGTGACTGCAGGTGAGGAAGTCGGGGCTGGGCAGTGTCTTCTTTAAAACGAGGGTTTGGCTCTATCTCATTTTATTTCGCCCATGGGAGCCAATTTTGGAGCACATTGGAGTTCCATCTTCATCAATCATAATGGGGTAAGTGCTTTCTAAATAATTTTGAGTTAAATACATGAGTTTATATGGATTTAGACATGAAAAATTGTAGAAATTTAGAATTTTGAAGAAAAACCTAGAAATTGGTATTTTTGGAATTTGACCACGAATTTGTGTAAGGAATTGAGAAAAAAATTATATATTTGAGTTCGTAATGCTATGGGTAATGGTTATCTTCAAAAGAATTTTCAGAATTCGGGCACGTGGACCTGAGGGTGATTTTATCGACTTTCCGAGCGGAGTTGGAATTGTTGTAAATTGAATTGTTGTGAGTATTAGATTATATATTTTAAGGGTTTGCACATTTATTGACTAGTTTGGAGCATTGGGCATCGATTTGAATTGTTGGAAAGGCTTGGGAGCCGGCTATGGAATTTCGGAGCGAGGTAAGTCTCCTTTCTAACCTTGTAAGAGGGAATTAACCCCATAGGTAAATTAAATCAATACGTGCTTCTATTTGTGGGGGATACTATTATGCTTAAGTCCGAGTAGTCTAGGACCCAAAAGCATGCTATACTTGCAATATTTGTAACCTTAAGGTCAATTTAAATTGCTTAAATCATATCGAACTTGGTAAATGAATTTCAAAAAGGTTAAACATCATTTTCTTAACTGTTAAAAGAGGATTTGCCATTTCCTTGGACAATTGCTCCTTGATGAATTATTGACTGAGTGTTTGAATGTGTTTATCTTTCGAGGAACAGGTCGAACGCCTCAGCAGATTAAATAGATGCATCTATGGTTCGCGCCGTTCGACCCTCCGACAGTGCACGGTTTATTATTATGTTGGATCGGATCGTACGACCTCGACATGATTTGCGCATGACATGATTGATTGTTTTAGAATTATTGATAATTGATATGGCTTCATTGGCCGGAGATATAATTGTTAAAAGATGAAAATAAATTTGGAAATCCCCTATTAACAAAAAAATTATTTACCTGCTTCATGTTACCGAGTTTACAGTTGCCTTATAAAATCCATAATTCATCATATTATCGGTATATTATTGTTGGCCATAGTAAGCGTCTGAGTCAACCCCTCGTCACTACTTCTTCGAGGTTAGGCAGGATACATACTGGGTACGCGTTGATTTATGTACTCATGCTACACTTGCTGCATATTTTTGGGAAGGTGCATATATGTCTAGTAGTCTTGCAGGCGCAGAGGTGTGGTAAATGCGGAGACTTAGGTGAGCTGCATTTCCATCTACGATCCGCAGCCAGCAGAGTCCCCTTCAGAGTTACTTATGTATTTTCCTCTCTGATTTGTTTTCTGGAAAGGTGTTGTATTTTATTTTATTTTTCTAGCTGATGCTCACGCACTTGCGACACCGGGTTCTGGGATGATTATGGGATATTTAGTATTGAAATTGGAAAACATTATTATTATTCTTAAAGTTCGTTTGTTACTAGTTAAATTGAAACAAATTTATGTTTTCAGAACACTAAAATGAGAATTTAATTAAATATTTAGTGTTGGCTTGCCCGACAGTGGTGTCCGGTGCCATCACAACCTTTAATGGATTTTGGGTCGTAACAACATGGTATCAGAGCACTAGATTCACTTAGGTCTCACGAGTCATGAGCAAGTCTAGTAGAGTCTTGCAGATCGGTACAAAGACGTCTGTACTCATCTTCGAGAGGCTGCAGGGTTGTTAGGAGCATTTTCCTTCTTGATTCCTCATCGTGCTATTCGATTCCGTGAGGCTTATGCCTTTGTTTCCTTCCTATTCAATCTTATGTGGCGTGAAGTGAAGTGCTTGTTATAAATTTGGAATCGAGGAAGTTTAATGGTACTACAGATGTGGTGTAGGATATTTCTCCCTGCATATTTGATTGGGCTATTGTCGTTGCCTAGTGAGGGGTCGTTCTGTCGTTTCAGCTCAGTATCAGTATTACCTAGGGCTTTGAGATTTGGCATTGGTTGTTATAACGATTCGTGCGTTGCTATCGCACAGTGTTCGTGAAATGGTAGGATGCTTGTATATGCGTCGAGGCAGTGAATAATTTGAAAGTAGGTTTTACTCAATGCATGATTCAGAGATTCAATATTTAATTACAGCAAAGGAAAGGCAATTGGACTATGAATGTTCGGATTTGGGTTGATGGAGTAACCAGACTTGGCATTTTCGAGTGCGATGGAGTTTTCATTGTGATGCTGTGTCGTCGTCCTTATTTGAACGCATTACGATTTGTCGGTGTTATGATCTTCTTTGATTTTTCCTTCGGAGTAGGGTGTTGTGAAATGATGTCGGGAAAGCGGCTGTAAGAGACCGCGATGTGCAGTGGTTCAGGACCGAAGCGATGATCCTCGGGAAGGTTTAAAGTCGGTAGAGATCAATTGGTTCAAGTGCTACAGAGACGGATTTTGATTTAAGGTAACAACTGGATAGCGAATGATGAGAAAGGACATGTGGGAGGTGTCTCGCGGTGGTTAAAATTCTAGAAGGCCAAGTGTGAGAAACAGAAGTCGAGTAGTTGCTTAAAGGAGAGGGTTTGACCAAAGTGGGAGAGTTGCAAGGTAGCATATGGGTTACGTGGTAGGGTAATTACATGTCTTGAGGAAAGCTTGGAGTGATTTGGGATTTATGATGTACAGTGACTAGGTCTACGGGCTTAATTTGGAATATTGGCTGCTACATTGAGGAAGATTGGGTGTGACAGGAGGGAGTTGCTTAATATGAAGCAGGATACAATATGACTTTGGATTGGAATGTATTGTCGCACCTTTAGTTGATGTCCATGAGGAGTGAACGGACTTGTACAACTGGTGAATGAGCACGGGCTCAGGATGGTTTATTGGTTTCATAGTAATTATACTCGGTGCAGCATTATTGGAGGATGTCGGCATGAAATTTCCACAGGTGGGATATCTCCTGTGAGCAGATTAGCGGTTGCGTGGTGTTGATGAGGCTTCTATGAAGAATTTTACTGGTTATCCAGTAAGAGATCGAATATGTGAATATGGCTAGTGATTCAGAATGTTCATGAAATGTTTAACATAAGGATTTCGAGGAATTTTGGAGGGTTGATTGTGCAATATCATTTCAATAGGAGATAAGGAATCTTGTTGGGTTCCGGGGTTATGCAATGGTAGCTTCAGGCTAAGTGGGGGAGCCCCACCGTCTATGATTCGATTGTGTAATTGTCAACTAGTGCCGTTTCTTGTTATCAGTGTATTGATGGGTCGCCATGGCTAAGGGAAGAGAACATCATTGGTAATTTGAGAAAAGGATTTGAGGAATATGTGATATATTTGGCCTTATCGATTCGTTCAGGTTTGGGGAAGACTCAGAGTCTAGGCTTCATGTGGAAGTGGTGTATAAGGAATGATTCAGCCGGATGCTTCTTTGAGAGGGCATTCATGTTCTAGTGGATCCTTGGAGTTTGATTATATTCGAGGACAAGTCAGAGTGGGTGACTCTCAACAACGGTCCTAGTGAATTCAAAAGTTAAAAATGCGGTGCCTAAGGATTTCAAGCCCGCGGTATGGTTAAGAACCGAGCTTTTGCAGCGGATTGTGAAAGGTGGCTTGGAGTGTTCTACATTATCTTTGGTCTGCGGTGTGGCATTGAGGAATGGGAAAAAGTAACTTCGGATTCGCGAAAGGAATTATCAGAATGGGCGTATCAGTTGAAGATTGCGAATGTGCGTACAAGGAGGGTATGAGATGGTTTGTGGGTTTTAAGAGAATGTGGTCTCGTGAAATGGGGTCACTCAGGATGAGTGTGGATTTGGTTCGTTACGTTGGAATGGAGCTATTGTTACTATTTCTAAGGCAAGCAAATAATAAATTGGAATAAGCAGGGTCGGATAGTAATGGTTGAATCAACATGATTGTGGCAGTGATCATTTTCTTTAGCGTGAAGTTATACATGTAGTTTTGTGGTTATACACTTGGGCTTAAGCGCCACCACCACTTGGTTGATTTGGGAGGTATCTGATTCGAATGGCTTTATTGTGTAAATGGATCCCAGAAGAGTTATGGCGGCTTAGATCATGACTTAAGGTTTGTATTTTCTACGATTTGGGAATTCAGTTACGTGGTGCTATGGTTCTCCTTAAATGAGTTTAGTAAAAGGTTGCTATATGATGAATTGTTTAATCTATTAGGGGTTCATGAGTTATGATGAAATTCTTGTACTCTTGCGTATTGGCATGATTAGGTGCAGTGAGCAGCATGGGAATTGGAAGTTGAGGACCAAGGTTGTGGTTCGGTGTTGACAAGGATGTCACGAGCTCGGATGAGCAGGAAAAGAATTTAGATATTTAGAGTAGGCTGGTATTGTCTTCAGGGTCACCTAAGATCGGTGACTTGTGTAAGAGGCTTTGTGTATTGATTTGCGGATCCTTGATTCGATTTACAGCATTAGTGCGGCCGATGGTATGAATGTACAGACTTGTTACCTAGTATGGAAGGTCATGTGAGCGTATCCCACGGGAAGATTATATAAGTGTGACGTATAGTCACTTGATTGCTTGAAGAATTGAAACCAAGTATGAAGATTATGGTAATATCGCTAATTTGGGAATTTGTGCCTGGAGGGCGCTCGGTTCATTTGGTGGTGGACTGTGAAAGTTTGTTCCGGTTATGATGGTTGTTCTTGTGTATTATGGGGAAAAGGGGTTATTATGGACCCTTGAAAGGTTATTTGCCTAGTACGGTGCGATCAGAATCGACTTGAGGTCCATGAAAGGATTTAAATATGAATATGGGCTCTGTATCAGGCTGGATGTGTGCATTTCAGCATAGCACTCCTTATGGAGAAGTATTCGTATGTTGGATGTCGTTTTGTCGTCGGCTATTTCATGTAATACTATATTGTGCCGTGTGAGTTGTGAAACGGCTTGATAAATTTCACATGTGCTGAGGTTTCGCGTAGCGATGATGTTATGTGATCAGGATGGCTCTCGAGATTCAGATCATATATCGCACCTTAGTTGTGCTTGACTTTTGTAGAGCATGGCACTATCTGTCTCCCCAGGGATGGTATTATGCACTTAGCGTGCTTGTGGCTAATATTTGGGTATTTTGTAATAATGAGCATTCTAGCTTGGTAAGTATCTCCTTACATAGATTCTATGTGTGGATCGGGTGGCACACCGCCATATGTATATTGTCTGGATCGGGTTGCGCGCCGCAACAGTGTGATGTTGAGTACAATCCCCTATATCTATTTTTGTGAGTTTTGTTTTCCATTTTCCGAGGAAGGTTCATAACACCTTTTCGATTGTCTAATTAGTTATGTGGGTTGAGTAGTCCTTTCCAGAGTTCGTTTTCCTTATGTATCACTTTCGAGTTTGTAGCTTGTTGGCACATTGTGGCATCACATGATACTTTTGGCAGTGTCGGAAGTGGCTTATTGTCTGAACAACTTGTACTGGGGGAGACGAGACTTTTGGACCTGGGATCAGTGCGTTCAGATTTATATAAGGCATATTGAAGAGTGAATATTGTTATTCAGTCCATAATAAGGTAATGGTTCTTGTCGGGGGGAGAGACTCCAGGAATTATGATTTGGCAGGTGGTTATGAGTTTTTACACGTCCTTCCGGTAGTGGAAGTATTGCGAGAGTTGAAATGGGACTTATATGCTTCGTGAGGTGCGTTGTGGGCATCAGATTCATGGGATTTCGACTATCGTTGTCATAGAATGTTATTATGGTCAAGTGAGTTACCCGGTGCATGGTATGAATTCAGTAAAGGTATGCGATCATGTATTGGTGCATCGTGTATTGATCGAAACGATGTTCGTATGTTGGAAGAAGACATGGTAGAGAATTTCATATGTTACAATTTCTCTCTAAGGCTTATTTGATCAAATAGAAGGGAGAATCTTCAGATTGGCTCGAGCTAATGTGCTCAATTGAGTTGTGGTAGCACAGGTATGTGCGCGAGGTGTTAAATAGTGAATTCGGGCAACTCTAGAGCAGTTCTTAGCACGTTCGAGGACGTACATATGTTTAAGTGGGAGAGAATGTAATGACCCGACCAGTCGTTTTGAGCTCCAGCGCGTCGTTTGGCGGTTTGTGGCCTTGTGTAGCTTCACTTCAGGTATTATGACTTGTGCACGTGGTCAGAATTGAATTTCGAGAAGTTCGAAGTTGATTTGGAAAGAAAATTCTAATTTCGAAAGCCGTAAGTTGGAAGAATTGACTAAGGTTTGATTTTTTAGTAAACGACCTCGGAATCGGGATTGGAAGGTTCCAACAGGTTCGTATGATGATTTTGGACTTGGGCATATGTTCGGATCGGGTTTTGGATGACCCAGGAGTGTTTCGACGTCTATTATGGAAGTTGGCATTTTGGAAGGATTTCGTAAATTTGGGTTGGAGTGCATTTCAATGTTATCGATTTTCATTTTGGGATTCTGAATCTGAGAATAGATCTGTATGGTGATTCTGGTATTGGGAGCGCGTACGGAAGTAGATTTGGAGGTCCGTAGGTCATTTCGGGGTCATTTGGCGAAAGTTAGAAATTTGAAGGTTTTTTGAGAGTTTAATCGGGAGTGAACTTTTTGATATCGGGGTCGGAATCCGATTCCGAAAGTTGAAGTAGGTCCGTAATGTCAAATGTGTCTTGTGTGCAAAATTTGAAGGCAATCGGGCATGATTTGATAGTTTTTGGTATCGAATGAGGAAGTTTGAAGTTCTAAAGTTCATAAAGCTTGAATTGGAGTGAGATTCGTGGTATTAACGTTGTTTGATATGATTTGAGGCCTCGAGCAGGTCCGCATTATGTTTTGGAACTGGTTGGTGTGATTAGATGGGGTTTCGGGGGCCTCGGGTGGATTCCGGATGGTTAACGGATTAAAAACAATGGAATTTTAGGAAGGGCTAAAGCAGCTGGGCTTCTGGTGTAATCGCACCTGCGAGAAGAAGGCCGCAGGTGCGGGAAAGGACTCGCAGAAGCGGATTTTGCTGGGGGAGGCGTGGACCACAGATGCGGTTGAGATCCGCAGAAGCGGGACCGCACCTGCGCGCGTGGAGAAGCAAAAGCAGATGGTGGCCACATATGCGGAGTTGAGGGGTCTGGTGGAAGACCGCAAAAGCGGTAGTTGGGCCACACCTGCGGAACCGCAGGAGCGGTCAAGTGACCGCATGTGCGGAAGTCGGGGCTGGGCAGTGTCTTCTTTAAAATGAGGGTTTGGCTCTATCTCATTTTATTTCGCCCGTGGGAGCCGATTTTGGAGCACATTGGAGTGTCGTCTTCATCAATCATAATGGGGTAAGTTCTTTCTACACAATTTGAATTAAATACATGAGTTTATATGGATTTAGACATTAAAAATTGTAGAAATTTGGAATTTTGAAGAAAAACCTATAAATTGGTAATTTTGGAATTTGACCGCGAATTTGGGTAAGGAATTGAGAACAAATTATATATTTGAGTTCGTAATGCTATGGGTAATGGTTATCTTAAAAATAATTTTCGGAATCCGGGCACGTGGGCCCGAGGGTGATTTTATCGACTTTTCGAGCGGAGTTGGGAATTGTTGTAAGTTGAATTGTTGTGAGTACTAGAGTATATTATTTATGGGTTTGCACATTTATTGACTAGTTTGGAGCGTTGGGCATCGGTTTGAATTGTTGGAAAGGCTTGGGAGCCGGCTATGGAACTTCGGAGCGAGGGAAGTCTCCTTTCTAACCTTGTAAGAGGGAATTGACCCCATAGGTGAATTAAATCAATACGTGCTTCTATTTGTGGGGGCTACGTATGCACGAGGTGACGAGAGTCCGTGTGTAGCTACTATTATGCTTCAGTCCGGGTAGTCTAGGACTCAAAAGGATGCTATACTTGCGATATTTGTAACCTTATGGTCAATTTAAATTGCTTAAATCATATCGAACTTGGTAAATGAATTTCAAAAAGGTTAAACATCATTTTCTTGACCGTTAAAAGAGGATTTGCCATTTCCTTGGACAATTGCTCCTTGATGAATTATTGACTGAGTGTTTGAATGTATTTATCTTTTGAGGAACGGGCCGAACGCCTCGGCAGATTAAATAGATGCATCTATGGTTCGCGCCATTTGACCCTATGGCAGTGCACAATTTAATATTATGTTGGATCAGACCGTATGACCTCGGCATGATTTGCGCATGACATATTTGATTGTTTTGGAATTATTGATAATTGATATGGCCTCATTGGCCGGAGATAAAATGGTTAAAAGATGAAAATATATTAGGAAATCCCCTATTAACAAAAGAATTATTTACCTGCTTCATGTTACCGAGTTTACAGCTGCCTTTTAAAATCCATAATTCATCATATTATCGGTATATTATTGTTGGCCATAGTAAGCGTCCCAGTAGAACCCTCGTCACTACTTCTTCGAGGTTAGGCGGTATACTTACTGTGTACGTGTTAATTTACGTACTCATACTACACTTGCTGCACATTTTTGTGGATGTGCATTTATGTCTAGCAGTCTTGCGGGCGCAGGGGTGTGGTAAATGCAAAGACTTAGGTGAGGTGCATTTCCATCTACGATCCGCAACCAGCAGAGTCCCCTTTAGAGTTACTTATGTATTTTCATGTCTGATTTTTATTCTGGATAGGTGTTGTATTTTATTTTATCTTTCTAGTTGACGCTCATGCACTTGTGACACCAGGTTTTGGGATGATTATGGGATATTTAGTATTGAAATTGAAAAACATTATTATTAATCTTAAAGTTCGTTTGTTACTAGTTAAATTGAAGCAAATTTATGTTTTCAGAAATACTAAAATGAGAATTTAATTAAATATTTAGTGTTGGCTTGCCTGACAGTGGTGTCCGGCGCCATCACGACCTTTAATGAATTTTGGGTCGTGACAAAATGCCACCCTTATACCCACATAATGTCAACAGTGGAATGCCACCCTTATGTCCTCATAATAATAACTCAAATCACACAACAATTTACATGAAATATTATCATGACAACACAATACAACAATTCATATCACAATTTGCCCGTACGCCACAACCAATTCTAAAGACACAACAAATTCACTTAAGTTCATAGCAAGTAGCCCAAGGCTCCATACAATGTACACAAAACTCAAAAACAACAACAAAGATGGAAAAATAACTCAGTGTAGGGCAACACCTTCATTAATCTAAATTTTTGATAATTATATTAACATCTCAATTTAAACTTATCTAATTAATTATTTGCAAATGGAAAAAGCCATAATATAATTATTTCCAGGAAATATCACATAAACAAACTCACGGTATTCACATAATAATTCAAATGACAATCACACCAAATTATCATATAAAAAACAAATTCGACAAACAAGGATTGAGACATGGCAAATAGAGGATTAAATAAATGCCAACAATTATCCAATTTACTATACAAAAATGCCTAAGACTTTAACCCAATAAATTTTGCATATATAAGCCCGAGTACGTACTCGTCACCTCGCGTACACGATTTTTCACATTTTACAAATGACATATAAGACTCGATGCCTAAGGGGTAATTCCCCCACTTAAGGTTAGGAAAGATACTTACCTTTTTGAAGTTAGGTCGATACTCCAAAATCACCTTCTTACTTGAATTGACCTTCGGACAACTTAAATCTATCCAAATTAATTGTATAACTTCATTAAAATTCATCGGAAATAATTTCGAGTAATAAAACGTCGACTTAAAATTTTATTCTAAAAAGTCAACCAAAATCAACGCGGGGCTCGCCTCTCGGAACCCGATATAATTTTTACGAAATCCGAACATCTATTCCGACACGAGTTCAACCATAACAATTTTACCAAATTTCGATAACTACTCGACCTCCAAATCTTAAATTTTCGTTCCTGAAAAATTTTGTAAAAATCTTATTTTCTTCCATTTAAATCCTAAATAAATGATGAATATAACCATATAATCATGAAGTACAATTATTTTCGGGTATAGAACACTTACCCTAATCTATATGGTGAAACATCGCCTCAAAAATCGCTTCAATCCGAGCTCCATAGCTCCAAATATGTTAAAATGGCCGAAACCCCCCATTTTTAGAATCTGTCCAGGCAAGTTGCATTTGTCATTTGAGACCTATAAATCGCATCTGGCACATGCGATTTTTGCCTTAGTCCCAGAAAAAACAACATTACCAGCCTTCGGTAAATCGATCATAACATTTTGTACGGATGTCCAAATGATGAATGGTTTACCTTTTTCGAAACTAGACAACAAGGGCTACAACTTTCATGTTTTAATAATTTCTAGATTCCTTATAGCGTTTGAGATATAAGCTTCCAAAATCAGCTATACGGATCAGAAATCTGGCGATGCACACTGCTATAGGCAAAATCTGCAGTACCAGCCTTCAGTTAATCGATCATAACTTTCTATACAAATATCCAAATGATGAATGGTTTTTTACTTAAATTTTTTTGGAAAAAGATACAGATTGCGCTCGTAAATCGAAGAAGGCTTAATTGAGCTATTCGAGGTCTCGGAATACATAAATAAAGGTTAAAATTAAAAATGACATATCGGGTCATCACACGGACATTCCATTTTAGCAGGTGGTAGAGATTGCTCGCCGATTAGAGGGCATGCAAGACCAGGAGAGAGAGGACATGCGGGGTCAAGAGAGAGAGAGGACAGGGAGGCTAAGAGGCCTCATTGACCGGGAGGACCTACTGGTCCCTATTTTGGTGGAAGGGTACGGCATGGTAGAGGTTTTGTGGGTCAGCAAGTCCAGTTTGCACTTCAGGCTTCGCGCGGTGTTTCAGATACCTATTGGTCTCAGAGTACCCGTACCAGACAGCTTCCACAACCACGTCAACGGAGAGGTTGCTTTGAATGTGGAGGTACCAGTCACATGGTGAGAGATTGTCCCAGACTCCAGACAGATATGTCACAGTGAGGTATTAAGGCGGGTAGAGGACACCCAAGAGGGGGAGGCCTGGCCCGTTGATATAATTGCCATGGTATGGCTGAGGTCACTAAACCATATGGTATCGTTATAGGTATGGATTTGATTTGTCATAGAGGAGCACTATCCTTATTTTTATTCGGTTCTGCTTATCGAGGTGGGTCCTCCTATCATGCTTCACATGTGGGTGAGCTTCATGATTTTGTACTCTACTTATGTGTTTATCCCTGTTGAGAGATTCTATGGTGGTAGTCTGTGTCTATCATTTTATTTTGTTCACTATTGAAAGCTACGATACTAGAAATGACTTCTGTTACCCATTACAGTAGGTTTTGATGTTATTTCTGGGTGGTTGGTAACAATTTGTGATGTAAATGCTCTACCGATGTGGGAGTTCATTATGTGTTATGATTTTACTTAGTGGAATTTTTTAAAAAAATGGAAGGTTTCGGTTGGCATGATATGTATACTACTTGTGATTTAGAGCTGAGGATGGAATCCTCTTATTTTCATGTGGTTTGATATGTTTGAGCCGGGATACGTGCCGTGGTAGAAGTTATATAAGGATGAGATCCTTGTGATTAGTTCATGTATTTTAATTCTCCTTTGTGAAATTGATTCATAGTATGGTACTAATAGGGAGTTGTGCCAATCAGACTTGTTTGATAGTTTTTTCATGTGTTTCTCTTTGCATAATTAGTCATATTCGCGTTGTGCTTACTGGGTTTTAGCTTACGAGGTGTGTGCCCAGGCGACGTTAAATGTGACTTGATGATTCAGGTGAATATTTATGAGCTCTTCGTGTTTCTTGCATTGTTGCTAGTATTGTGAAGGTTTAAAATGAGGCTTAAACTGAGATGAGGTTAACTACTAGTGCTGTAGTTGATTATGGGCAGCAATTGTGGCCAGAGTTATTGTTATGGGCATGTGTAATGTGTTATGCTATGTGGTCGTACCGTGTGGGTGTAGGCATGAGTTATTATAGCTAGTTGTAGCTGATACCGTGTGTTGATATGAGAAACGATTCTTTTCAAAATGATCAGATGGTGAGAAATTTGATTCTAAGGTTTATCAGTGTGGATGGGAGAAATAAACTTCAATTGAGATAGTGTTGTCGGGTTTATATGGATTGGAGTGACGTGGGATCACCCGTGAGTATATGTATGGTGAGTACATTCAGTGATTTGATGACCTCGGAATGATTCTTGGCACATTCGAGGACGAACTTTGTTTAAGATGGGGAGAATGTAACGACCCGATCGGTCATTTTGGGAATTATCGTCCCGTTCGGCGGCTTAAGGTCTCGAGCTGCTTCGTATTATGTGTTATGACTTGCGTTTGTGGTCGAGTTTAGTTTTTTGGATGATTAAGGATCAATTTGGAGGAACAATTCTTGATTTAGAAGCTTAAGTGAAAAGGGTTGACCGCAATTTGACTTTTGTGTAAATGACTCCGAAATGGTGCTTGATGATTCTAATAGCTTCATATGGTGATTTTGCTCATAGGAGCGTGTCCATATGTTGATATGAAGGTCCGTAGGTCGTTTTAGCATGAATTGGCGAAAGTTGAAAAAAATGAAAGATTTGGAAACTTTGATCGGGAGTTGACTTTATTGATTTCGGGGTCGGATCTAGGTTCCGGAATTTGGAATAGGTCTGTACTGTCATTTATGTCTTGTGTGCAAAATTTGAATTCAATCGGAGTTGGTTTGGTATGAATCGTCATTAGTTTTGGAATTCGGAAGTTCATACATTTCGTAAGCTTGATTCGATGTGCGATTCATGATTCTAGTGTTGTTAGCGGCAATTTGAGTCTTCGAGCAAGTTCGTATCATGTTTTGGAACTTGTTAGTATACTTGGTTAGGGTCTCATGGGGCTCGAGTGAGTTTCGGATGGGTTTGGATTGTGCCGCGCTCTTATTTGATGTTTCAGCGTCGTTTCTTTTGGCATAAAGGGTATCATATTGTGCAGACGACCTTTGATTTGTGATTCGATTGAACCATCAGCTTCGTATTATAATTAAGAACCATAGCAACATTAATCGTCGCATTCCAAGGTTGTATGAGAGAGTTATGCCCATTTCAATGTCGGGAAAGACTGCTATTTTTCTAGTGCTTGAGGGAACAGAGGCAAATCGCAGGTGTCAAATGCGATTTATAAGTCTCAGGTGTAAAATGCAATTTATAAGTCTGAGGTGTCAAATGCGATTTATAAGTCTCAGGTGTCAAATGCGATTTATAAATCCCAGGTGTCAAAGACGACTTGCCTGAAGAGGTTTCTTAAAATGGGGGTTTCACCATTTTTAACATAATTAGAGTTGGGGAGCTCGGTTTGGGTGATTTTCATAGGCAAACTTCACAAATTGGACTGGGGTAAGTAATCTTAACTTGATTTGGTCCATTATTCATAAATTTAACACTATTTCCAGCACCAATTTTTATGATTTGGGGGATTAGAAAAGAAATTTTCCCAAACTTGATTTGAGGTTTTGAAGGCCGAATCAGAGTTGAAATCTAGTAATTTTGGTAAGGTTGGACTCGTATCGGAATGGGTGTTCGAATTTTGTAAATTTTTGTCGGGTTCCGAGGTGCGGTCCCGGGGTTGACTTTTGAGTTGACTTTTTTGTTGTAATTAAAAACTGAAGTTTTATTATCCGAAATTGTTCCTATGAGTTTTAATTATGTTATGAAATTATTTTGGCTAGATTTGAGCTGTCCGGAGTTCATTACACACAAGAAGGCCATTTTAGAGTATCGGTTTAGCTTCGTCGAGGTAAGTATCTTGCCTAACGTTGTGTGGGGGAACTACCCCCGTAGGAATTAGGTTGTTTGCGCTGTTTGAACTACATGAATGACGTGTACATGAGGTGACGAGTGTGTACACGACTTATATGTGGAAATTTAACCATTTTAGACTCTTAGGTTTCTTATGCATATTAAAAATGAAGTTGCTTTATCATGTTATATCATCCATTTGCTAAATTTACCCTTACACGTCTTATTTGAAGTTGATTGATTCATGTTCTACCTTTGTTGCCAAATATATTCTTATATGCTTTAACTAGAGTTGTTGCCTCTTTTAGTACATGTGATCTCTTCCATTGTGATTTGTCGTTACTTGAAATCGTCATTACATGTTGCCTCTCTTATTGTTGAGTTATTCTTATTTGATATTGTTGATACACATTATTTCTCTTATTTTTGAGTTATTCTTATTTGAAATCATTGAGACACATTATCTCTCTTATTGTTGAGTCATTCCTATTTTAAGGAATTATTACTTGTTATGTCTTTCATTGTGAGCTCGTTCTTCCGTTTCTTGGTGTTCTGAAGTTATTGTGTTGAATTACTTGCCATACTCTCGTGTGATTGATGTTGTTGTTGTTGTTGTTGTTGTTGTTGTTGTTGTTGTTGTTGTTGTTGTTGTTGTTGTTGTTGTTGTTGTACTTAGTGTGTTGAGCCGAGGGCTATGCGTGGTTGTGGTATTTAAATCGTTTTGAGGAAAAGTCGTGGCATATGGGCACATGTGGTGGAGGTCTCTATATTGTGTTATTATGTTTTGGCACACGTGAAATTATTGAGAGGATTATCGGGGTGTTCGCACGTGAGTTGTCCGTGCTATTGTTATTATTGATATTTGCACATGTGAATTTGCGCATGTGGCAAGACAAGATAGGAATACTATTTAGCGCGTGCGACGATATAAGGCGGGCATTTACTTTATTATTGCGCACGTGGCGAGACAAGGTGGGCTATGTCGGGGATGATTTGTGATGACTTGTGATGGCTTGGGGGCATTATTACTGATCATATTTGTATAGTGGTGTGCCTATCTTGTGTGAGTTATTCAATGTACATTTTGTTGTGATTATTCATTATGTGTCATTCATTGTCTATTCTCTTACATGTTGATTCGAGTTGTGATAGAACACTTACACAAGCATACACGTAATTAATCACCCATATCGGTTAGAGAAGATGAGCCCTGATGTCTATTGATCATTTACATATATCCTCGTATACTTGCCTTGTGTGTGAGAGTTATACTATTCGTACGTGAGCCGTCCATATGGTTATGAATTATTATTATTGCTAGCACGTGAGTTGTCCGTGCGGGTATGAGATATTGTCACCCCATTAGTATGCGAGTTGCCCGTGCGGATATAAAATTTATGAAATTGGCACGTGCGTAGTCCGTGCGGTTGAAATTTATAATGTGGGCACAAGATGCCAAGTGATTTGGGTTCGTGATTCGAGATCCGTGATTTGTGATTTTAAGGTTTGGTACCTCTCGAAAATTCTTGAATAAATCTTGTGTGAAAGCGGTTGTTCTTATTGAGTTACTTGTTTTCCTTAATTTGGTTTCATCGGACTTAAACCTTGTTCAAGTTACTCTACGGCGTAGTACCTTTTTGTTTCCATGTTGCTAATAGTTGTTTCTAGTTTCCTATTGTGAGTATTATTTTGTTACTTCTACCATGCTTAACCTTATAATGCTATTATTTCCCTGTTAGTTTCACATTCATACTTATACAGGTTATTAAGTCTAGTATGTATCTTGACTGTCCCTCGTCACTACTCCACCGAGGTTAGTCTTGATACTTATTGGGTACCGCCGTTGTATTTTCATGCTATGCTTTCTGTATATTTTTGTGCAGATCTAGGTACCTCGGAGTTGTTGATCAATTGCTAGTTGATCGGGCATTACTGTGGAGACTCAAAGTATACCAGCTGTTGCGTTCACAGGCCTCGGATTCACCTTCTGAAATTTTACCTTGTACTGTTTATTTCTATTCCGAAACAATTGTATTTAGAAATTTTCTAATAAACTCTATAGAGCTTATGACTTGTACTACCGGTTTTGGGATTCTTGGCTTGCATAGTAACCTTTATTTCGCATTTAATAGTTGTTGGTTAAATTTTGTCATTAATTCAGTAAGTATTAGGCTTACCTAGTTCTTAAGACTGGGTTCCATCATGATATATTACAGAGGAAAATCGGGGTCATGACAAATTCTAAACCAATGATCTTTGATTTTCAGGCAAACATCAGTCAATGTTCCTTTTTCTTGACTTTTAAAAGAAAAATGGTATGGAGAACATAGAATTTGTAATCCCATATCCAACCGTATTTCTTTTATACCCCCGGAGAACATGCAGATTGGAATACCGTATGAGCATATTGTAACATCTATAGTTTTTCATTTCACTGAACATACGGGCATGAGTTAGCCTTTTTTAAAAATTAAGGCAAATCTTGGTATCTGGATCCATGAATAGTTGTATTTTAGTTTCATATGTAATTCAAAGTGATTGAAGTTTAAAATCACCGAAAGCCAGTATTTATGCATTTGTACTAATAAATTCAATGAATGATATAAAAAGATTTTTATAACTAAGGCAAAGCTAAAAAATAATCAAATAAGAATCTGCACCACGTAACATAAAAGAAGAGAGCTAAATATCTACTATAAATTTTGCATATCGCCACAAAATAACATTAGATCGGCCTTCTTTAGTTTCTTTCACTTTTTTCTCTCCAAAGTATAAGATACTCTTTGTATATGACTTTAGTCTATAATCTTTTAAAGGTCCAAGATCAAGCAACCTTTTTTTTTGAACTCAGATTACAAAGAACTAAATAAATTGCAACTGAAAACTATAATACAAACATGACAATGAACAATATCAACTAAGGAATTTACTTTTATAAGAATTAGACAGTTTTCTAACCGTGATGTCATCCATAAGTCTTGAACGACTTGTCTCATTTGAACCACTTAAATTAGAAATAATGTTGAGAATTCCAGCAGAAACTTCATTCTGCTAAACATAGTAAAACGACATAACTTAATTCGTCGTACAACTCAGTGGAAAGGAATAATATAGGAACGAGTCAGAAACAGAGATAGTGAGAGTAACAAAAGTAATTTATCAGTACAGGCATGTCCTGTTGTGTTATTTGGTGGATCATATGGTAAGTAATAAGGTATAATTTATTAATTTAGTACATGAGTAATTTTTACTTTGCAAGTATGTATGTTGGACACTTATTTGCAATCAATTCTAGAGCTATGCTTCAATTAGATATTCTCTGTTTTCTTGTGTTTAGAGCAATGCAAGCAACAAGCTACCACTTTTATTGTTGTGTAATTTGACAGAAATATTCTTAGGATCAGAAGTAAGTAAACGAAATACCTTAGTACTTAGCATATGGGATGCTAGTGCCATCATCACCTCTTTTAATAATCTTTGGTCAAGCACCATGGCTTCTCGATTTGTTTGCTCCTCCTCAAGCTGTTTTTGTACTTTTAGCTGACATTCTACACTCTCTCATTTACAACATTCTTCTTCTACCTCTTTTTGTTGTGCTTGCAGTTTTTCTTGAATTCCATTTATGGATCTCCTACTTGTTGACTTAACTCCTGATCCTTGACCACGACAATAACTTGACATTTCTCCAACAACTTTCACAAATGCAACATTAACAATCGGGTCCAAATCGGTATCCTCTTCAATTTTTTGGATTTGTTCAGCAATATATTCTTTCACCTTATCCTACAAAAAATTTACAGAGGCTTTAACTTTCAATATTTATTTCTATAAACTCATATTCTAGGAATAAATATAAAAGAGTCACATATACATTTAATTCAGCAGAGGCATCATAACCCAATGTCTGTTCTTCATGTGAGTCAATTCCCAAAGTTTCTACAAGTTTGGCTCTTTACCAGTGTTTGTATTTCTCTACCAAAATAAATTAAATTATATTATTAAATCAAGAATAACCAAAACCCATTAAATAAAGACATATGTTACCTATTCATAAGATATTTCCTGCCGCAAATACGATTCACTTCTTGATTGGCCTTATTGGTTTTGTTTCGCTCACTCATTCTCTACGTTGAGTTTGAATCCATAAATATATTTTTTTGATGTACTATGAGAAATAGAATAAGAAAATATATAATATACAAAGTTAAATCCATTTATTTTTGGCGTACTCCTAATTAATTACCTTAAAAGTATCAGAATCAAAATATTCAACCAAGAATTTCTATTTTGCTTCATTAACATCGACTGGTATGTTCTGCAAGCGTTCCTCCTTTGTAGCATATTTCTTGAAATGATCATGGAGCATACTACGATGATATATATACAAATTATTAGCTATTTTAAGGATAGTGTCCCGATTGTGTTGTGTGTCTAGAAGTTGGAAAGTGTCCTAAATTCAAAACAAACTTAAGTGAACTTACTTAAAATAGAATTTTGATGGTCTGCCAATGAACTAAGGGATGTTTCAGAGTCGACTGCTCTAAATTTGGTTTATCAGTATACTTTATATGTATACTTATATCGTTGTTATGGTGTATTATTCAATTCCAAAAGTAATATGGAATTGCGAGTTTGCTTATGTGTACTGGACCAACAAGAAAATTCTAAGGGAACAGAGTGATATGAGCAACAATCCTATCTTTTGCTACATCATAAACTTCTTTCCAATTCTTGACATCATGCCTAGCATTATGCATAACTTTGATAGAAAGCTTGGGAACAAAATCATTAGCTTCAGGACCTACTGCTACAGTTCGATCTGGCGGAATAATCACCTTCAACTTTCCATTGTTACTATCTTTGCGTTTCTTTTGGATTGAAAGCCCTGTTGTCTTCCCCCTTTCCTTTCTCTTTTGACCTTCAGCTATATATGAAAATATGTAGGTGTATAGTAAACATAATATATACAAGTTAGAGATTTTATAGGGCTGGGTTCTAACAAATGAATTAACTTACCTGGCGGTGGGTTTGAGATTACATCAGCAGTTCCAACATTATTAAAAACATGCACATCTTTCATCATGATAGGCTGCAACACATATTAAAAGAAATTATATTATTGGAGACTAATCGAACGTGCAAGTGACAGAAGCAAAATGCTAAGAAAGAGACAATATATATTCTGAAGCTAAAAAAACAAATCAATTAAAAGCAAAAATGATAAAGAAATAACAGAAGTAGAAAACAGATATTAACCATTTTGGCAAGGTGAACTTCTGTGAAGAAAGCATTGAAATAAAAAAAAATATCTTGAAGACTAGTTGAAAATCATAACCAATCATCATCCTCAATTTCATCATTTTCATCAGAAAGATATTCTTCATCTATACTAAATTCATCTCCATTTTCAAGATCAGGTTCAGCAAAAGCTTCCAAGTTTACTTCTTCCTCGTTATTCAGAGAAGGTGCATCAACACTCACTCCATCAATATCTTCTCTTTGTATTCAAATGACATCATTGTCCGACTCTACTTGAAGATATGATTCTCCCCTTTCAATCAAGTCAATCAGTTGATACGACACCATTTCATCTTCTTGTTCGGGTAGATCATATAAATTATGTGGTCTTACTCTAGCCACTACATGCTATTTCTCATTTTGATCATGTTTAACATAATACACAGACTAAGCTTGTGAGCCTAAAATGAATGGATCATTTGTGTTATGAAGTTGTGTCCCGTCTACACATATGAATCCATATTCATCCTTTTTATAATATCTATTTGTCACGACCCAAACTCCCTCCGTATAACGTCGTGAAGGCACCTAGTCTCTACGACTAGGCAAGCCTAACAAATTACGAAAAATAACAAAACGAAAGTAAAATTGGTAACTAACACCAGTGGATAACTAAATAACTAGTAACAACGCCGCTCAGCATGTGCAATAACCAATACTCTATAAATACACAGTTTTCCCAAAATGCGGAGCATCATAAGTCACAAGCTACATAAGGGAACTAGTATCTCTATACACCAGAGTCTAACAAAAGAAGTACAGAAGGTAAATGACATAGGAGAGAATAGAGGTGGACTCGGAGGTCTGTGGACACGGCAGATGTACCTTGTAGTCTCCGTAAAACAACAAGCACTCTCAGCTAGTAAGGGCAGATAAGAAGTGCCTGGATCTGCACACAAAAACATGTGCAGAAGAGTAGTATGAGTACACCACAACGGTACCCAGTAAGTGCCAAGCCTAATCTCGGTCTAGTAGTGACGAGGTCAGGTCAGGCCCACTGGTATATAATAAATAAAGCAGGAGAATATACAATATAATAAGAGACTAGAATTTAGCAAAGGAAAACACAGCAAGGCAACAATACAACACACAGGGTTAAACAGCAGGGGATCTCCCGAGATACCGTCTCGCAGTCCCAAAATAAATATACAGGGAGAACTCCCGAGGTACCACCTCGTAGTCTCAAAAGTAAATATGCAGGGAGAACTCCCGAGGAACCGCCTTGTAGTCTCAAAAGTAAATGTGCAAGGTGAACTCCCGAGGAACCACCTCGTAGTCTCAAAAGTAAATATACAGGGAGAACTCCCGAGGAACCTCCTCGTAGTCTCAAAGGTAAATGTGTAGGGAGAACTCCCGAGGAACCGCCTCGTAGTCTCAAAAGTAAATATATAGGGAGAACTCCCGAGGTACCGCCTCGTAGTCTCAAAAGTAAACACATATCTCAAACTGACAAATACAACAGTTAACAACAATATTTCTACAGTTATACTGATAAAGAACAAGAAAAAGTAGGGAATCAACTAGGCATGCTTCACAGAGTTCAAATAAGCAGTTAAAGCACGCAGACATGAGATATTAGACTAAACATGATAACTACACATATTGGAATAGCTCAATTTAGAATAAAAACAGACTAATACCCATTTAAACGGTATAACTCAAATTAAAGTAAAATAGGTTGCTACTCAGTAAAGATAAATCGAGTTTTACAATAAATAGCTTGTGTACGTACTCGTCATAACGTATACGGTGCTCACATATCACAACAGTACCAAATCCTAAGTGGATTTCCCCCACACAAGGTTAGGCAAGCCACTTACCTCGAACCAAGCTCAATCAATCGGTAACAATGCCTTTTTCACGAATATCCGACTCCGAATAGCCCAAATCTAGCTAAAATCAATTACATACCATAAATACAACTATAAGAAATTAATCTAATTAATGAAATCAAAGCTAAAGCAAGAAATTTGAAAGTCGCCCCAAAGAGTCGACCCGCCCATGTCTCGGAATCGAGAAAAAGTAACAAACATGAACACTCATTCACTCACGAGTTCACTCGTACCAAAATTATCCAAATCCGATATCAAAATTTCGATAAAAATCCAAAATTTTAGATGAAGAACTTCTTCCCATATTTTTCAAATTTTCCACCAAATCCAAAATTAAAAGATGAAATTAGTGATAGATTAGTGGGATATAACCTAAAACAAGTGAAAAATCGTTACCCAATCAATGACTCTGAAAATCCCTCAAATTCCCATCCAAATCCGAGCTCCCAACTCAAATTTTTGATAAAATGGCAAAATCCTCGTTTTTGAAATGTTATATTTTGCGCAGGTGAATCCTTCTTCGCGAACGCGGCCACACCCTCGCGTTCGCGTATAACAAAATCCCACTGACCAAAATTCATCCTTCGCGAACGCGAGGGACCTCTCGCGAACGTGTACCTTTCACTTCCTGAAGCTTCCCGAACGCGGCACCCACTATGCGAACGTGTAGAACAAATCTTTGGGGTTCCCAGCTGCTCCACTTCCTTTACGCGAACGCGATGTCCTTCTCGCGTTCGCGATGTACTGATCCTCAAACCTTCACGAACGCATCCCCATCTTCGCGAATGCATGCAACAACACCAGCTGGCCTCTCAAATGCCATACGCGATTCCGAGACCTCTCTCACAAATGCGATGAAGAAAAGTCTGCAAACAAAAAATACTAGAAAATCTGCTATCTTTCACAAGTCCAAAATGATCTGTTAACCACCCGAAATCAACCCGAGGCCCCCGGTACCTCCATCAAACATACCTACAAGTCCTAAAACACCATACGGACTTAGTCGGGCCCTCAAATCACATCAAACAACGCTAAAAACATGAATCACTCTCCAATCCAAACTTAATGAACTTGAAACTTCAAATTTCTACAACCGATGTTGAAACCTATCAAACCATGTCTGATTGAACTCAAATTTTGCATACAAGTCATATTCAACATTACGGACCTACTCCAACTTCTGGAATCGGAATCCAACCCCGATATAAAAAATCCACTTCTAGTAAAAATCTTCAAAAATTTGACTTTCGCCATTTCAAGCCTAAATTAGCTGTAGACCTCCAAAACACAATCCGGACACGCCCCCAAGTCCAAAATCACCTAATGGAGCTAACGAAACTGACGGAAATCCATTCCGGAGTCGTCTTCACACAGTTTCGACTACGTTCAAAATCCTAAGGCTTCAGCTTCTGTTTAGGGACTAAGTGTCCCAAAACACTCCGAAACCAAAAATAAAACCTCCCGACAAGTCACATAAGCAGAAAAAGATATGGGGGAAGCAGTTAATAGGGGATCGGGGCTATTACTCTCAAAATGACCGACTGGGTCGTTACATCCTCCCCCTCTTAAAATAATTGTTCGTCCTCGAACGAGCATAGAGACATACCTGAAGTGGTGAATAAATAAGGATAACGACTGCGCATATCCTGCTCGGTCTCCCAAGTCGCCTCCTCGACCGGCTGACCCCTCCACTGAACCTTCACGGAAGCAATGTTCTTTGACCTCATCTTTCAAACCTGCCTGTCCAAAATAGCCACTGGCTCCTCAACATAAGATAGATTCTTGTCCAACTGGACTGAGCTAAAATCCAGCACATGAGACGGACCATCGTGATACTTCCGGAGCATAGAAATAAGGAATACCGGATGAAATCCTGCTAGACTGGGAGGTAAGGCAAGCTCATAAGCAACCTCTCCAACTTGCCCCAACTCCTCAAATGGACCAATGAACCTTGGGCTCAGCTTGCCCTTCTTCCCGAATCTCATAAAGCCTTTCATAGGCGAAACCCAGAGCAGGAACCGCTCTCCAACCATGAATGCAACATCGCGAACCTTCCGATCCGCATAACTCTTTTGTCTGGACTGGGCTGTGCGAAGTTGACCCTGAATCACCTTCACCTTATCTAGGGCATCCGGAACCAAGTCTGTACCCAATAATCTAGCCTCACCCGGCTCGAACCAACACACTGGAGACCGACACCGCCTACCATACAGAGCCTCATACTGTGCCATCTGGATGCTCGACTGATAACTGTTGTTGTAGGCAAACTCCGCAAGTGGCAAGAACTGATCCCAAGAACCTCCAAAATCTATCACACACGTAAGGAGTATATCCTCTAATATCTGAATAGTGCGCTCGGACTGTCTGTCCGTCTGAGGGTGAAATATTATGCTCAATTCAACTCGAGTACCCAACTCCTGCTGTACAACCCTCCAGAACCGTGATGTAAAATGCGTACCCCGATCGAGATGATAGATACCGGAATGCCATGAAGCCTGACGATCTCGCGGATATAAATTTGAGCCAACTGCTATGAAGAATAGGTAGTCATCACAAGAATGAAATAAGTTGACTTGGTTAGCCTATCCACAATCACCCAAACTGCATCAAACTTCCGCTGAGTCCGTGGAAGCCCAACAACGAAATCCATAGTGATCCTCTCCCATTTCCACTCCGAAAACTCTAACTTTTGAAGAAACCCACCTGGCCGTTGATGCTCATACTTCACCTGCTGGCATTTAGACACTGAGCTACATATTCCACTATGTCCTTCTTCATTCTTCTCCACTAGTAATGCTGCCTTAAGTCCTGGTACATCTTCGCGGAACCCGGATGAATGGAGTACCGCGAGCTGTGAGCCTCCTGGAGAATCAACTCACACAAACCATCTACATTGGGCACACATAGCCTGTCCTACATCCTCAATGCACTATCATCCCCAATAGTGACCTCCTTAGCATCAGCGTGCTGAACTGTGTCCTTAAGGACAAGAAGATGAGGGTCATCATACTGACACTCCCTGATACGATCATAAAGAGAAGACCGAGAGACCACACAAGCTAATACTCGACTCGGCTCAGAAATATTAAATCTCACAAACTGGCTGGCAAAGGCCTGAACATCCAATGCCAATGGCCTCTCTGCTGCTGGTAGATATGCTAAACTCCCCAAACTCTCTGCTCGGCGATTCAAGGCATCGGCCACCACATTGGCCTTCCTCGGATGGTACAAAATGGTGATATCATAGTCCTTAAGTAGCTCCAACCACCTCCACTGACGCAAGTTAAGATCCTTCAGTTTGAACAGAGACTGCAAACTCCGGTGATCGGTGTAAATCTCACAAGGGACACCGTACAAAAAGTGTCGCCAAATCTTTAAGGCATGAACAATAGCTGCTAACTCAAGGTCATGGACATGATAGTTCTTTTCAAGCACTTTCAGTTGTCTGGACGCGTAGGCAATCACCCTACCATCTTGCATCAACACCGCACCGAGACCGATCCGCGATGCATCACAATATACAGTATAAGACCCCGAACCTGTAGGCAATACCAATACTGGGGCTGTAGTCAAAGCTGTCTTGAGCTTCTGAAAGCTTTCCTCACACTCCTATGTCCACCTGAACGGAGCACCCTTCTGGGTCAGCCTAGTCATAGGTGCTGCAATAGATGAGAATCCCTCTACAAAACGACGATAATACCCTGCCAAACCAAGAAAACTACAGATCTTCATAGCTGATGACGCTCTAGGCCAACTCTGCACTGCTTCCACCTTCTTTAGATCCACCTGGATCCCATCACTTGATACTACATGACCCAAGAATGCCACTGAGTCTAGCCAAAACTCACACTTTGAAAATTTTGCATATAACCTCTTTTCTCTCAAGGTTTGAAGCACAGTCATCAGGTGCTGCTCATGATCCTCCCGAGTCTGGGAGTACACCAGAATGTCATCAATAAGCACAATGACGAATGAGTCAAGATAGGGCCGGAACACACTGTGCATCAAGTGCATAAAAGTTGCTGGGGCATTGGTCAGCCCAAATGACATCACAAGGAACTCGTAGTGACCATACCGAGTCCTAAAAGAAGTCTTCGGGATATCTGGCCCCCAAATCTTCAACTAACGATAGCCAGAACGTAAATCAATCTTGGAAAACATCCTGGCACCCTGTAGCTGATCAAATAAATCATCAATACGAGGCAATAGATACCTGTTCTTCACTGTAACTTTGTTCAGCTGGCGATAATCAATGCACATATGCATAGAACCATCCTTCTTCTTCACAAACAAGATAGGAGCACCCCAAGGTGACACACTAGGCCGAATGAAGCCCTTATCAAACAACTCATGTAACTGCTCCTTCAACTCAAGAGGAGCCATATGATACGGAGGAATAGAGATGGGCTGAGTGCCCAGCAACAAATCAATACCAAAGTCGATATCTCTGTCGGGAGGCATGCCCGAAAGATCAGCTAGAAATACATCAGGGAAATCCCTCACTACTGGGACTGACTCAACTGTAGGGGTATCAATACTGACACCTCTCACATAAGCTAGATACGCGTCACTCCCCTTCTCAACCATTCGTTGAGCTTTAAGAAATGAAATAACTCTGATGGGAGTATACTCTAAGGTACCTCAGGTGTCTGCCCTCCAACTGGAGCTACTGGGGGCTCCTCTGTAGCAACTCTTGCGGGTGCTCTGGCTGCACCACGTGGACATCCTTGGCCTCTACCCTGACCCTGGCCTCTCGTAGCTCTAGCAGGAGGCGCGGGTGCCTGGTTATCGGATCCGCCTGTACGTGTCCTGACCATCTGTGAGAGAATATAATACAGAAGTTTAGAATGTTTGATGTCACAAATTTTGCACGACAAGGAATCGAAGAAGTATAATTTTTTCTAACAGTTCCATAGCCGCCCGAAGATAAGTACAGACGTCTCCGTATCGATCTGCGAGACTCTAATAAATTGGCTTGTGACTCACGACACCTATGAACCTAGAGCTCTGATACCAACTTGTCACGGCCCAAACTCCCTTTATATAACTTCGTGACGGCACCTAGTCTCTACGACTAGGTAAGCCTAACAAATTGCGAAAAATAACAAAATGAAAGTAAAACTTGGCAACTAACAACAGTGGATAACTAAATAACTAGTAACAACGCCGCTCGGCATGTGGAATAACCAATACTCTATAAATACACAGTCTTCCCAAAACCCAAAACATCATAAGTCATAAGCTACAGAAGGGAACTCGTATCTCTATACACCAGAGTCTAACAAAAGAAGTACGGAAGGTAAATGACATAGGAAAGAATAGAGGGGGACTCTGAGGTCTGCAGATACGGAAAATGTACCTTGAAGTCTCCGTACAACAGCAAGCACTCTCAGCTAGTAGCAGGGCTGATAAGAAGTACCTGGATCTGCACACAAAAACATGTGTAGAAGAGTAGCATGATTACACCACAACGGTACCCAGTAAGTACCAAGCCTAACCTCGGTCAAGTAGTGACGAGGTCAGGTCAGGCCCACTGGTATATAATAAATAAAGCAAGAGAATATACAGTATAATAAGAGACTAGAATTTAACAAAGGTAAACACAGAAAGGCAACAGTACAATACACATGGGTAAACAGTAGGGGATCTCCCGAGATACCGTCTCGTAGTCCCAAAATAAATATACAGAGAGAACTCCCGAGGTACCACCTCGTAGTCTCAAAAGTAAATATGCAGGAAGAACTCCTGAGGAACCGCCTCGTAGTCTCAAAAGTAAATATACAGGGAGAACTCCCGAGGAACCGCCTCGTAGTCTCAAAAGTAAATATGCAGAGAGAACTCTTGAGGAACCGCCTCATAGTCTCAAAAGTACATATATAGGGAGAACTCCTAAGGTACCGCCTAGTAGTCTCAAAAGTAAACACACAACTCAAACCGACAAATACAACAGTTAACAACAAGATTTCTACAGTTATACTGATAAAGAACAAGGAAAAGTAGAGAATCAACTAGGCATGCTTCACAGAGTTCAAATAAGCAGTTAAATCATGTAGACATGCGATATTAGACTAAACAGGATAACTAAACATATTGGAATAGCTCAATTTAGAATAAAAACAGACTAATAGCCATTTAAACGGTATAACTCAAATTAAAAGAAACATGTTGCTACTCAGTTAAGATAAATAGGGTTTTACAACAAGTAGTCCGTGTACGTACTCGTCACCTCACATACACGGCGCTCACATATCATAACAGTACCAAATCCTAAGGGAATTTCCCCCACACAAGGTTAGGCAAGCCACTTACCTCGAACAAAGCTCAATCAATTAGTAACAATGTCTTTTCCACGAATATCCGACTCCGAATGGCCCAAATCTAGCCAAAATCAATTACATACCATAAATACAACTATAAGAAATTAATCTAATTAATGAAATCAAAGCTAAAGCAAGAAAGTAGAAAATTGCCCCAAAATGTCGACCCAGACCCACGTCTCGGAATCGGGTAAGTCACAAAATATGAACACCCATTCACTCATGAGTTCACTCTTACCAAAATTATCCAAATCCGATATCAAAATCTCGATCAAATCCCAAAATCTTAGTTGAAGAACTTCTTCCCATTTTTCCCAAATTTTTCACCCAAATCCGAAATTAAAAGATGAAATTAGTGATAGATTAGTGTGATATAACTAAAAACAAGTGAAGAATCATTATCCAATCGATGACTCTGAAAATCCCTCAAATTCTCGTCCAAATCCGAGCACCCAACTCAAGGTTTTGATACAATGGCAAAACCCTCGTTTTTGAAATGTTATATTCTGCCCAGGTGAATCCTTCTTCGCGAACACGGACACACCCTCGCGTTCGCGTATAACAAAATCCCACTAACCAAATTCCTCCTTCGTGAACGTGTACCTTTCACTTACTGAAGCTTCGCGAACGCGACACCTGCTACGCGGACGCGTAGAATAAATCCTTGGGGTTCCCAGCTGCTCCACTTCCTCTATGCGAACGCGATGTCCTTCTCGCGTTCACGATGCACTGATCCTCAAACCTTCGCGAACGCGTCCCCATCTTCGCGAATGCAAAAAACAACTCCAGCTGGCCTCTCAAATGCCGTACGTGATCGTGAGACCTCTCTCGCGAACGCGATGAAGAAAATTCTGCAAAAGAAATACCAGAAAATTTGCTATCTTTCACAAGTCCAAAATGATCTGTTAACCACCCAAAATTAACTCGAGGCCCTCGGGACCTCAATCAAACATACCTACAAGTCCTAAAATACCATACGAACTTACTCGGGCCCTCAAATCGCATTAAACAACGCTAAAAATACGAATCACTCTCCAATCCAAACTTAATGAACTTGAAACTTCAAATTTTTATAACCGATGTTGAAACATATCAAACCACGTCCGATTTACCTCAAATTTTGCACTCAAGTCATATTCAATATTACGGACCTACTCCAACTTCCGGAATCTGAATCCAACCTCGATATAAAAAATTCTACTTCCGTTCAAAATCTTCAAAAATTTGACTTTCGCCATTTCAAGTCTAAATCAACTACAAACCTCCAAAACACAATTCAGACACGCTCCTAAGTCCAAAATCACCCAATGGAGCTAACGAAATCGACAGAACACCATTCCGGAGTCGTCTTCATACAGTTCTGACTACGGTCAAATCCTAAAGCTTAAGCTTCTGTTTAGGGACTAAGTGTCCCAAAATACTTCGAAACCAAAAATAAAATCTCCCGACAAGTCACATAAGTAGAAAAAGATACGGAGGAAAGAATTAATAGGGGATCGGGGCTATTACTCATAAAACGACCGGCCGGGTCATTACACTACTTTGACTACGACCTTGAGGAGGAACTTCAAATCAGTCACATTGGAATAATTGACTAATTTATTATCCAAATATTACATCTCTAAAATCTTTCTTATCTTTCCATAATAATTAATATTTTCTGTATGTTCATCACTCTTCACAAGTACCCCACTATTTTGAGTTTTCAAACCTAGCTCTTTCGTTATTCGAAACCTAAATCCATTCATGATATATCCATTATGGCAATAAGTACCAGGATCCAGACATCTTGCCAAAGATAGTAATCCATCGGTAATTCTGTCATGACCATTTTCTTTTAACTATACCACCTATAATATTTCAATTATAAACTCATAAATATTAATACTACTTAAAAAATTATAATTTTAAAAATTATCCTAAATAAAAATAAACTAGCATCACATGATATAATTTACCTTTTTTTCAAACCACAAAGGGAATTCCTAGTGCCTTTTGAAAGAATTTCTATTATTCTCCTTCCTTTATATTTCTAAGTGTTGCCTATGGATTGTGAGCATTTAATAAATAAAAATAATAACATTACAATATAGTTGTAGAGAGTTTCATAAGAATAAAAGAATGTAAACTAAGTGAAACGTATCTTACTCAATCCAAGGTCTGACTTTCTCACAATTTTGAAGGATGTAAAAATGAGCTTGGTTGATTTCATGAGTGCTTAAGTTTATCCAAGCACCCCTTACTAATGGCTTACCACGACACTTAAATATAGATAAGCCATTGGGATCTATATTAGAATAATCAAAATTTCTATCCGGATAATTTTGTTTTGTCTCCATATCAATCAAATATTTGGAACAATATGCCATGCACTCCTCTGCAAGAAATCCCTTAGCGATTGATCCTTTCGGGCGAGCTTTATTTCGTACATAACCTTTCAAGGTGCGAAAAAATCTATGACGTAAAAGTATATCAGTTTTGCAACAAATATTAACTAAAAGAATAGTTCAGAGGAGTAAGAATCTAACCTTTCGATGTAATACATCCATCGAAATTGAATGGGACCACCCAACGTTTCCTCCATTGCCAAATGAATTGCTAAATGAACCATCACATCAAAGAACGTTGGCAAAAATACACGCTATAATTTACAAATTGTTATCTGTATACTTTTATCTAGTTTATCTAACTTCTCCACATGCAACTCTTTAGCGTACAAATCACTAAAGAATAATAACAATTCAAGTAATGGATCATATGCATCCTTTGGCAAAATCCCTTTGATGATAAATGGAAAAATACGTTGAAAAAGAACATGGTGGTCATGAATTTTATGTCCAAAAATCCTTGCTTCCTTAACATTGACACAACAACTAATGTCAGAAGCATAAGCATCAGGAAACTTGACTTCTTTGATGAGCTAACAAAATTGAATCTTCTCAGTTTTAGACATCGTATAGCTTGTTGGAGGAAGTATGTACTTATTCCCACTTATTATTAGATGGAGGGGTTTTTCATTTTCATCTCTTGTAAGTCCAATCGAGATTTTAATGTGTCCTTTGTTTTTCCTTCAATATCTAATAACGTTCCTACCATACTTTCCCTGATGTTTTTCTCTATATGCATCACATCCAAATTATGTCTCTACAATAAAGTCCTCCAATATGGGAGTTGAAAGAATATATTTTTCATCTTTCAATTGTCACATCTTACGGTATCTCATTTTTTTTCTTGTGCTTTCATTGCCTAACCCTTGTGGGGATGTATTAAGTTATGCAAGCACATCATCTCTACTCAAATCTTGTGGTGCAAGTCTTTCTTCCTTTGCGTTATCAAAAAAACTTTTATTCTGATGATAAGGATGATTTATTTCCAAGAACCTACGATGACCCATATAGTGTTGCTTTTGACCATGTTTCAAGTAAATGGAACAAGTATGTATATGACAAACTGGATAAGCTAATTTACCTTTAGTGCTCCAACTAGATAAAATATCATAAGCTAGAAATTCATTAATTGTCCACAACAAAGAAGTATGCAAGAAAAAAATTTATTTCATAAAAGCATCATAAGTCTCAATTCCACTCTCCCATAAGGTTTTCAAATCATCTACCAAAGGTTGGAGATACACATCAATATCCATACCAAAGTCTTTCTGTAATGACTCGACCGATCGTTTTATATTATAGATCTCTGTTCCCATAAATAAGACTCCCCATATGTGTTTTTACTATTTTATTACTTGCAGGGATGGATAGTTCGGGTTTGAAAAGGTTCGGGTTGAAATCAGAACACTTAGTTCCTTAATATTGGCTTAAAATGGTTAAGTTTGACTTGAGTCTACGTTTTGAGTAAACGATTTTGGAACCGAGATTTGATGGTTCCAATAGGTTCGTATGATAATTTTAGAATAGGACGTATGTTCGGATCGGGTTTTAGATGACCCGGGAGCATTTCAACGCTTAATATTGAAAGTTGGCGCATTGAAGGTTTTCAAGTTCCTTAAATTTGGTTTGAAATAGGATTTGATGTTATAGAGGTCCGATTGGGATTCCGAGCCTGGGAATAGTTCCAAATGATAATTTGTGACTTGCAAAAGAAATTTGGCGTCATTCCGAGTTGATTTGATAGGAATCGGACGCGCGGAAGTGTTTCTAGAAGTTTTTGAGTTTCATAGTTCGATTCATGCGTTTTGGCGTCTGATTCATATTTCTAAATATTATTTTGGTGTTTAGATCACGCGAGTGAGTCCATATTATGTTGTTGGATGTGTGATTGTTATTGGATGGGGTCCCGAGGGACCCGGATGCGAAGCGGATTGGAATCGGACTCGGAAAATTTGCATGAGGGAGTGCTGGTGCACCAGTTCTGGTGCGTCCGCACCTGCGTGATTTTGGCCGCAGGTGCGAGCTCGTAAAAGCGAGCCTGTGATCGCAGGAGCGGCCTGGGAGTGAATTTTAGGAACATTTCAATTTGGGTTGGATAATTACTCTAATAGTTAAATTATGAACTTGTGATTGTATATTGATTAATTTATATAATATTTGGCTAGTTTCGGGTTGTTTGGAAATAAGTTGAGGATTTAGAGCAGATTTTTGGACCGAAGTAAGCTTGAGAATGAGGTAAGTCTCTTTCCTAACCTTGTAAGAGGGAACTTATCCCCTTAGGTGTATCGTATTGTGTATTACTTGTGTGGGGAGCTACGTACGCACTAGGTGACAAGAGTCTGTGCGTAGCTGTATTCCATGAGATGTCCGTGTAGTCTTAGATCCACATCATGCTTTAATTGTACTGTTGTGTTTACTATGCATATTAATTTTCTTAAATAGAGTTGAGACTAGGGAATTTAAAGTTGCAAATTTCCAATTTAGATTTCTTATTTTTGGGAAGAATTGGGGAATACATAATAACTCTGAGAAATCCTTGTCCTCTCGCGTCGCAAGTACTTCCGCGAGCGAGGTAAACTTCTCTACTCTCATGAAAGCGGGTCGTTTGCCTCGGCAGTATAATAGATGCATCTATGGTTCTTGTCGTTCGACCCTCGATAGTGCACACGATATTTTGGATCTAGTCGTACGACCTCGGCATAAATTATGCGTGATAATACTCGAAGCCCGATTACACTTGATATTATTTTATGGCTTGAGAGGTTTTAATTTATTTAATGACCGAAAATGATTTGGTGATTTTGGAATTTACTATCAGTTAAAAAATCATTTATTCACTGCTTGCTATTGTGTTATTATTATTATTCACATATTCCATGCCTATTTAGAATTTATGTATTATTTTTAAGTTTGGCCTGTAGTAAGTGTCGATGTCGACCCCTCGTCACTACTTCTTCGAGGTTAGACTGTATACTTACTGGGTACATGTTATTTATGTATTCATGCAACACTTTTGCACTAATCGTGCAGAGTCTGAGCCAGGTGCATCTAGTGTTCATTCAGGTGCGCATCCCTGTTATCCTGAGGCATAGTGGTGAGCTACTCTCTGAATCCGTTCTGCAGTACCTACAACCTCTCTCTTTTGTATATACTTTCTGTCTATCTCATTTCAGACAGTAGCATAGGGGTTTTGTATATTCTACTAGTTGCTCATACACTTGTGACACCGGGTCATAGGAATTTTGTATATTCTACTAGTTGCTCATACACTTGTGACACCGGGTCTTTTAAATATGCTAGTCAACACTTGATGGCTTTTGAGTATTTATTTCACCATATTTTCTCTTTTATTAGTTTACGCTTTACTTTATTAAATTTTCCACTTCTTATTTATTTAATAAATAAATAAATCAACTACTTTGAAATTATTAAATAGAATAAATACATGGCTAGTTCACTGTTGGTTTGCCTAGCTACGACGTTGGGTGCCATCACGGCCTATAAGGGAAATAGGGTCGTGACAACATGGTATCAGAGCACTAGGTTTACATAGGTCTCACAAGTTATGAGCATGCCTAATAAAGTTTTGCGGATCGGTGCAGAGACGTCAGTACTTATTTTTGAGAGGCTATAGGGTGTTAGAAAACTACTCTTTCTTCATCTCCTATCATGCAGTTGATGTATTGCTAAGTGTCTTTCTATTATTCTCTCACAGATGGTGAGAATGCATGCGAAAAATGTACTCGACCATGGAGGAGCTGCTCCCCCTGTTGCTAGAGGCCGAGGGAGGGCTCCAGCTCGTGGTAGAGGATGATGGCGTTATAGAGTTGCTCCAGTTGTGCCACTAGTGGATCCAATGGAGGATCCTGTTATTAAGGAGTAGGGCGAGGTGCCTGCAGCGGTGTCATCTCCAGTGGTTCATGTACGCACCATGATTCCAGGAGGTCATGGGCCGTATGCTGCGACAGTTCATGGATTCTATCACCCAGGCTGGTTTATTTTGAGCAGACCCAACCACATCCCAGCCGTATATCAGACCCCGGGCGCACTACCCGTGGGCGGAGATCAGCCAGTTGCAGCAGCTATACTTGAGCCCAGACCAGCTGCGGCCGGCGAGCCGCAGAAGCAATTGGATAGATGGACTAGGATACATCCTCTTGTCTTTGGAGGTGAGCTACATGAGGACCCACAAGACTTTATTGATCGTTGCAGGGACATACTGCACAACATGAGGATATTGGAGTCCCACGGGGTGGACTTTACCACCTTTCAGCTGGAGGGCAGGCCCGTAGATGGTGGCAATCCTATCTTCTTGGCAGGCCAGCAGGTTCTCCTCCCTTGACTTGGGATCAGTTCATATGCCTTTTTCTGGATAGATATATTCCACCCTCTCAGAGGGAAGAGTTGCGATTTCAGTTCTAGCAGCTCCAGTAGGGTCAGGTGTCGATGACCGACTATGAGGCAAGATTCTCTGAGTTCTCTCGCCATGCACTTATGATACTCCCCACCAATGCAGAGAGAGTGCAGAGGTTTGTTGCAGGTTTGCACTTTGTTATCCAGACCACTATGGCCCGAGAGGTTGAGATGGGGACCTCTTACGAGCTGGTTGTGGAGATAGCTTGGAGGATCGAGAGTGTTCGTCAGTGGAGCCGAGAGCAGGTGCCGAGGGACAAGTAGTTTCTATATTCTAGAGGGTTCAGTGGTGCTTCGTATGGGGGAAGAGGTCAGTTTGTGAGGGGTTAGTCTAGAAGGCCCACATATCCAGCATCGCCGCCTTCTCGGGGTGCTCTAGTGTGGCCCTATTTCTGTGCCATTCGAGAGAGCTCCTACCGCCCCCAGCTATTCAGGGCTCCTCCAGTGGGTATTCAGGTCATCAGGGTCAGACTTCAGGTGAGCAATCCACCATTCCGAGGGGTTGTTATGAGTGCGGGGATCTTGACCACATGAAAAGGTTTTGTCTGAGACCTCGGGGAAAGGCAGTACAGCAGGGTCATCAGCCTATGATTACCGTACCAGCTACCACCAGTCGTCCGGCCACCCAGAGACGGAGGGCAGGTGGGTAGGGTCCATTTTAGAGGTGGAGTCCAGTCAGGTGGCGCTCCAGCCAGGTTTTATGCCTTTCTAGCCAGACCAGATGCAGTAGCCTCAGATGCCGTGATCACATGTATTATTTCTGTCTGCGGTAGGGATGCTTTGGTACTATTTGATCCAGGGTCTACCTATTCATATGCTTTATCTCTGTTTGCTCATTTTCTGGGTGTTCCTCGTGAGTCCTTGGGTACTCATGTTTATGTGTCCATGCTAGTGGGCGATTCTGTTGTTGTGGATTGGATTTATCGGTCTTGTATCGTGACTTTCTATGGTTCTAAGACTAGAGAGGATCTTCTGTTGCTCGATATGACCAACTTGGGATTATCCTAGGCATGGACCGATTGTCTCTATATCATGTCGTCCTTGATTTCCATGCCAAGACTGTTACCTAGATTGGAGTGGAAGGATTCATCTGTCAGTGTATCTAGTCAGGTTATCTCTTTTATGAAGGCTCGACCCATGGTCAAGAAGGGTAATTTGGCTTATCTAGCTTATGTTTGGGATATAGTTTCAGAGACTCCAGCGATTGATTCAGTGCCCGTGGTCCGGGAGTTCTCTGACATGTTTCCTTATGATATACCAGGTATGCCACCAGATCATGATATCGATTTATATATTGATTTGTCTCCAGGTACCCAACTTATCTCTATTCCATCATACCGCATGGCTCCAAAAGAGTTGAAGGAGTTGAAAGAACAACTTTAGGAGTTGCTAGAAAAGGGGTTCGTCAAACCGAGTGTGTCGCTCTGGGGTGCACCATTATTGTTCGTGAAGAAGAAGGATGGGACTATGTGGATGTGCATTGATTACCACCAATTGAACAAAGTTACCATTAAGAACAAGTGCCCGTTGCCGCATATTGATGATTTGTTTGACCAGTTGTATGGTGCCAGGGTATTCTCTAAGATCGACTTGAGATCGGGGTATCATCAGTTCAAGATTCGTGATTCGGATATTCCGAAGATTGCTTTCCGGACTAGATATGGCCACTATGAGTTCCTAATGATGTCCTTCGGCTTGACTAACACCCCGGCGATGTTTATTGTTTTAATGAACCGGGTGTTCAAGCCATATATTAACTCGTTTATCATTGTCTTCATTGATGATATATTTATCTACTCACGTAGCATGGAGGAGCACGAGCAACATTTGAGAGTGGTGCTTCAGACCTTGCGGGAACATAAGCTATATGCTAAGTTCTCCAAGTGTGAGTTCAGGTTAGATTCTGTGGCATTCTTGGGGCATGTTGTATCAGGCGAGGGTATTAAGGTAGATCCTGGGAAGATCAAGGAAATTCAGAGTTGGCCTCGTCCTACCACAATGACCGAGATCAAGAGCTTCTTGGGGTTAGCAGGAAATTATCTACGGTTCGTGGAGGGCTTCTCATCTATTGCAGCACCTTTGACTAGATTAACCCAAAAGGTTGCTCCGTTTCGATGATCCGATGATTGCAAGGCGAGCTTTCAAAATCTCAAGACCGCATTGACTGCATCACCAGTGTTAGTGTTGCCTTCCAGTTCGGAGATGTATACTTTGTATTGCGACGCTTCACGCATTGTTATGGGTTGTGTATTGATGCAGGACGGACGAGTTATTGTATATGCTTCACGTCAATTGAAGCCCCACGAGAAGAATTACCCCGTGCACGATTTGGAGTTGGCCACTATAGTTCATGCTCTCAAGATTTGAGGCATTATCTTTATGGGGTGTCCTGTGAGGTTTACACCGATCATCGCAACTTGCATCATTTGTTCAAGCAGAAGGATAGCAATTTGAGGCAGCGCAGATGGCTTGAGTTATTAAAAGATTATGATATTACCATCCTTTATCATCCAGGCAAGGCGAATATGGTTGTGGATGCCTCGAGCAGATAGGCATAAAGTATGGGTAGCTTGGCATTCATATAAGCAGAAGAAAGGCCATTAGCTTTAGACATTGAGTCCTTGGCTAATAAAATTGTGAGGTTGGATATCTCATAGCCCAGCCGAGTTCATGCATGCGACATCGCTCAGTCTTCATTATTCGAGCAGATTAAGGCTCGTAAATATGATGATCCGCATTTGTTGGTTCTTAGAGAGATGGTACTATAGGGTAGTGCCAATGAGGTTACTATCGGTGAGGATGGTGTTCTGCGACTCCAGGGTCATCTATGTGTTCCAAATGTTGATGGATTGAGGGAAAAGATTCTAGAGGAGGCACACAGTTCTCGGTATTCTATTCATCCAGGTGCTACGAAGATGTATCGCGACCTGAGGCAGCATTATTAGTGGCGACGGATAAAGAAAGACATAGTTGAGTATGTAGCGAGGTTCCTGAATTGCCAGCAGGTTAAGTATGAGCATCAGAGGCCAGGTGACCTACTCCAGCGGATGGTTATACCTGAGTGGAAATGGGAGCGCATCACTATAGACTTTGTAGTTGGGTTGCCATGGACCTTGAGGAAGTTTGAAGAATTTTGGGTCATTGTCGACATATTGACCAAGTCGGCACACTTCATTCCGGTTGTGACCACGTATTCTTCAGAGAGATTAGCCCAGATTTACATTCAGGAGATTATTCGATTGCATGGTGTGCCTGTTTCCATCATATCAGATGGAGGCCCTCAGTTTACTTTGCAGTTTTGGAGGGCAGTACAGAGTGAGTTAGGGACCGGGGTAGAGTTCAGCGCAACCTTTCATCTGCAAACCGACGGGCAGTCGGAGCGGGAGGTTCAGATCTTGGAGGATATGATCAAAGCATGTGTGATTTACTTTGGAGGGCAGTAGAATCGATTCTTGCATTTGGCCGAGTTTGCTTATAACAACAGTTATCAGTCCAGCATTGAGATGGCTCCATTTGAAGCTTTGTATGGTCGGCGATGTCGTTCGCCCATCGGATGGTTCGAGCCCAACGAAGCTAGGTTATATGGTACTGATTTGGTAAAGGATGCCTTGGAGAAGGTGAAGTTGATTCAGGAGCGACTTCACACAGCACAGTCCAGACAGAAGAGTTAAGCGGATCAGAAGGCACGTGATTTGTCATTTATGGTGAATGAGAAGGTTCTCTTGAAAGTATCGCCGATGAAGGGAATCATGAGGTTAGGGAAGAAGGGCAAGTTGAGCCCAAGGTTTATAGGTCCATTTGAGGTGTTGAGACCAGTTGGGGAGGTTGCTTACGAGATTGCTTTGCCTCCTAGTCTATCGGGAGTTCATCCAGATTTTCACATGTCTATGCTCCGGAAGTATCATGCCGACAGTTTGTGTGTGTTAGACTATTGCACGGTTCAGCTAGATGAGAGCTTGGGCTATGAGGAGGACCCAGTTGCCATTGTTGACAGGCAGGTTCGCCAATTGAGGTCCAAGAAGATTTCTGTGATAAAGGTTCAGTGGAGGAGTCAACCAGTCGAGGAGGCGACTTGGGAGACCGAAGAGGATATGCGGAGCATATATCCACACTTATTCGGTACTCCAGGTACGATTCTAGACTCGTTCGAGGACGAACGTTTGTTTAAGAGGTGGAGAATGTAATGATCCGACCGGTTGTTTTGCTTTCAAGATCCTCGTTCCCCTAAATAAGACTCCCTATATGTGCTATTAATGTTTTGTGACTTGCGAGGATGGTTAGTTCGGGTTTGAAAGGGTTCGGGTTGAAATCGGAACACTTAGTTCCTTAATATTGGCTTTAAATGGTTAAGTTTTACTTGAGTCAACGTTTTGAGTAAACGACCTCGGAACCGGGATTTGACGTTCCTAATAGGTTCGTATGAAGATTTTAGACTTGGGTGTATGTTCGGATCGGGTTTTGGATGACCCGGGGGCGGTTCGGCGCTTAATATTGAAAGTTGGCGCATTGAAGGTTTTCAAGTTCCTTAAATTTGGTTTGAAGTAGGATTTGGTGTTATCGAGGTCCGAATGGGATTCCGATCTTAGGAATAGTTTTGTATGATGATTTGTGATTTGCACGTAAAATTTGGCGTCATTCCTAGTTGATTTGATAGGAATCGGACGCGCGGAAGTGTTTCTAGAAGTTTGTGAGTTTCATAGTTCGATTCATGCATTTTGGCATCTGATTCGTATTTCTAGATATTATTTTGGTATTTAGATTACGCGAGCGGGTCCGTATTATGTTGTTGGATGTGTGAGTGTTATTGGATGGAGTCCCGGGGGCCCCGGATACGAAGCGGACTGGAATCAGACTCGGAAAATTTGCATGAGGGAGTGCTGGTGCACCCGTTTTGGTGCGTCCGCACCTGCGTGATTTTGGCCGCAAGTGCGAGCTCGCAAAAGCGAACCTGCCGTCGCAGGAGCGGCCTAGGGGTGAATTTTAGGAATCTTTTAATTTGGGTTGGGTAATTACTCTAATAGTTAAATTATGAACTTGTGAGTGTATATTGATTAATTTATATAATATTTGGCTAGTTTCAGGTTGTTTGGCACCAAGTTGAGGATTTAGAGTGGATTTGTGGACCGGAAGTGAGCTTAAGAATGAGGTAAATCTCTTGCCTAACCTTGTAAGTGGGAACTCATCCCCTTAGGTGTATCTTATTGTGTATTACTTGTGTGGGGAGCTACGTATGCATTAGATGATGAGAGTCTGTGCGTAGCTATATTCCATGAGATGTTCGGGTAGTCTTAGATCCACATCATGCTTTAATTGTACTGTTATGTTTACTATGCATATTAATTGTCTTAAATAGATCTAACACTAGGGTTTTAAAGTTGCAAATTTCTAATTTAGATTTCTTATTTTTGGGAAGAATTGGGGAATACATAATAACTCTGAGAAATCCTTGTCCTCTCGCGTCGCAAGTACTTCTGCGAGCGAGGTAAACTTCTCTACTCTCATGGGAGCGGGCCGTTCGCCTCGGCAGTATAATATATGCATCTATGGTTCGTGTCGTTTGACCCTCGATAGTGCACACAGTATTTTTGATCGGGTCGTACGACCTCGGCATAAATCGTGCGTGATAATACTCGGAGCCCGATTACACTTGATATTATTTTATGGCTTGAGAGGTTATAATTTATTTAATGACCGAAAATGATTTGGAGATTTTGGAATTTACTATCAGTTAAAGAATCATTTATTCACTGCTTGCTATTGTGTTATTATTATTATTCACATATTCCATGCCTATTTAGAATTTATGTATTTTTATTATTAGCCAGTAGTAAGTGTCGATGTCGACCCCTCGTCATTACTTCTTCAAGGTTAGACTGGATACTTACTGGGTACATATTGTTTATGTACTCACGCTACACTTATGCACTAATCATGCAGGGTCTGAGGCAGGTGCATCTGGTGTTCATTCAGGCGCGCACCCCCGTTATCCTGAGGCATAGTGGTGAGCTACTCTCTGAGTCGGTTCTACAACACCTGCAGTCTCTCTCTTTTGTATATACTTTTTGTCTATCTCATTTCAGACAGTAGCATAGAGGTTTTGTATATTCTACTAGTTGCTCATACACTTGTGACATCGGGTCTTGGAAATATACTACTAGACACTTGATGGCTTTTGAGTATTTATTTCACCATATTTGCTCTTTTATTAGTTTATGCTTTACTTTATTAAAATTTTCACTTCTTATTTATTTAATTAATAAATAAATCAACTACTTTGAAATTATTAACAAGAATAAATACATAGCTAGTTAATTGTTGGCTTGCCTAGTGGCAACGTTGGGCGACATCACGACCTATAAGGAAAATTGGGTCGTGACACTTTTGGTCGAGGAATAAGCAAGGACAACAAAAGATTTGATTGTTTCATGGATATCCATGGGGGGAGAAGATATGGGATCAAGATTACTTGCCACATGCTATAGGCATTAATCATTGAACCAAAACAATTAAAGTCATCTGAAGCAAGCCCAAGCCTTATATTACGTAGATCTGAAGCAAAACTTGGATGTTTTTTATCAAAAGAATTCCACGCCAATGATTCAGCTGGATGCCATAAAACTCCATCATCAACACGCTTATTTTTATGCCACCTCATATATTCAACAGTACGTTTTGTCATAAACAATCGATGTAATCTTGGTATTATAGGAAATTATCTAAGAATCTTTCTAGAAATTCCTTTATTTCTCTTAATTGAATTCCCTGAAACAACCTCTTCATCGGTATGTGTTCTCCTTTTCTCACCACATTTAGGGTATTGCTCAGTATCAGTATATTTCTTTCTATATAAAATGCAATTATTAATACATGCATCTATCTTTAGATAATCTAAACCCAAGCCTTTAATTATTTTTTGAACTTCATAGATAGAATTCGGGAGCACATTTTCTTTTGGTAAAACATCACTCAATAATTTCAATAAAGAGTAAAATGAGGTATTACGCTAGCCATGTAGACATTTCATTTGAAAAATACGCATTACAAAAGAGAGTTTGGAGAACTTTTCACAATTAGGATATAGCTTTTGCTCTGCATCTTCTACTAATCTATAAAATTTTAGCTTCTGTATAGGCTTTTCACAGTTATACCCACTATTCTCATCAAACTCATGACTATTAGTGGGAACACCATGATATAAGTCATGCACCATCATCATTCCCTATATCTGAATCTGTACCAATATTTGTTCCATCATCTAAAGATGAATCTGCCTCAACATGATAAATTCACCTATCATATGTTGAAACTATTCCTCGCCTAAGTAAATTTGTCTTTACTTCTTCTCGCGTTTTCCAAAGAACATTGTCACACTTAACACATAGACATTGGATTCTTACACCAACACTAGGATTAGAAAATGCGATTATCGCACCCCTCTTTCTCGGGAAATCGGGTTTCGACACGTGACAACTCTTTTAAAGGAAGTTGTTAAAAGAGAGAGTCGCCACCTAACAGGTTTGAGGTGCGTTAGGTCACCTATTTGTAAATAACTCTGGTTTAACCAGTTTGCATCACCAAAGATCGGGTAAGGGCTCAAATTACCTCGAAGAGAAGATGTTAGGCACTCTTCAAGGTCCACAACTGTAGGTCCTGGCCGAACTTGAATTATATGAATTAGTCAAATTGTCAGAGAGAAAAACAAGAAGTTTGAAAAAAAAATCATTATTAGAAAGTCCTTGAGTAAACACAGATAATTGGTTTAAAGACAAGATGGGGGGTCCTAAGTTTTTTAGCCTAAAGGATCACCCCGTGCAACATAAATAATACTTCGTAACTCCCTCGAGATGGGGTGTTACTCGTATTATTCAGCGGGCACAGACTATCATCTCCTGCTACCCGATTACTATCTTTAAGTTTTTACCTAAAGCGCACTAGTTGATTCTAAACCGTGCCCTATGCGTGCACTACCTGTCCCATGCCTATGACCCAGGAGGCGTTTGGACCTCTATTTTGGATGGTTTCTAGACTTAGCTTAGGCTGATCAGAAATGATAAAACCAGGCGACATACAAAACAAGTTGGACTTCATGTAAAATCAATTAAGGGCTCAAGTTAGCCTCCACACTTAGACAACAAATGCACGCGAATAAATTTTTACATTAAACGTTAGACAATTTTAGGATTGAAGCAAATTAAAGCCATTAGGCCCTATAGACATGGTTTCTATGTGACCTGGATTTTGAACGTGCAAACAGTTTTGTATGCAAAGTATAATTTCTAAGTGACTACACAGTTGCCTACTAATTACAGGTTATAAGCGATTAAACCTATAAACATACTATCTAGATGATTTACGCACTAATTGGCAGTGATAATAACAGGAGATATTCAGAATTACCCAGTTTGATCCTATAGGCATGCTTTCTAATAGCGGCAGAGTTAAGCAATGAAACAGTGTTGAAAGTTCAATTTTAGCACTTAAAACAAAATTTCTACTATTAGCGATTGAAACTGATTTTAGCTCCTATAGGCATGTTTCCTAAATGAGCAATTATAACAACAACTTAACTAATTAAACCCTATAGGCATGATTTCTAAAATGCAGATTTGGTAGAACATAAATTGACAGAACCCTATGGTCGTAGCACCTAATGAATATGCTATAATGCACATTGAGAAATTGGTTATTTTATTTTCTATAGGCATTACATCTAGCATGTAGTAACAGAATATGTTAAACGAATTAAATACCTATAGGCAGGTTATCTAACACACATAGTAGCAGAATATGTTCGAGCAAAGTAAACATCTATAGGCAGGATTTCTACCAGTTTCATGAAAATATTAAAATAAATCCCTTTTCCCAATTTTACTAACACCCAAATTGTTATTATAACATTATTACAAGCCCAATGAGTGAAATAAATTATAGAATTACAGAATAGCTATAGTAGGCCTAAGGCAGTCCCAATGTATACCTAGCCTAGCTAGGCCTTCAACACAGTTTCACAACAGCCTAGAAACAATCTCCATTCACATAAAATAGCCCACATCCAGTAGCCATCAAAAGTTCCAGAGGTATAGCCATTTACACAAACCAACTGCTTTATCCAATAGGTGAGAAGAGAGGAGCAAAGTTGAGCAATTAGGAAAAAGGTGGCAAAGAACCTTGGACCCTAGTGTGTCAGAGTTCCCAAGGGCTTCAAGAACCCAGGGCAGTGCTCACACTAGGGAGGTTGATAGAGGAGACTTAGGGGAAGGGCTTTGGCTTTTAGCCAGCCCCAGAATTAAACAAGAAACAACCAGTGAAAACAGTAGTAGAGTAATAGGTTTGGAAAACATTTGCAAACTTGTAAGATAATCACATAATGAACTCCAAAAGCAAATTAACATACTGGGCAGGGTGACATATGATAAGGAACAAGGAGCCTGGGATTGCAAGTTAACAGGAAATAGTATTAGACTATTAAAACCAGTAATGCAACCAGTGTAAAACTTAAAGGATCAGATTATACCAAACTCAGGATTAAACATGATAATACAAACAGGATTAGATATCATAGAGGGTATCAGTCAAGGAGGATTAGTTTAAAGGATAACAGGTTGTTAGAGGTGCAGAATTGGACATGGCAAGAATACATAGAGTGGCAACCATAGTCATAGGAGCATACTACACTTAGAGTGAAAGTCTTAAACAAGTTAAGGCATGCTAATAACATCAATTAATCACTAGAAGTTCAGAATTAGGCAGAGAACATGGATTAAACAATATAATCAAGGCAGAACATTCGAATTATCAACAATACCAAACTAAGCATGCTCCATTCTGTCTAAATTAACTAAGTTAGGTGCAAAGGCATTATTAGGCTAGAAATTATAGGCAGAATCACACATAAAGAGAGAAGGAAATACATTAAGTCATGCAGTTTCAAAGAACATGCTAACATAAGAGAATAAACATTGCAAAGGTTTAGAAACTAACCAGTGATTGTTCAATAAACAAGAAAAGAACAGCAGTAAGGACCCAGAGTCTCAAATGTGTCAAGTTCCCAAGGGTTTTAAGAACCCAGGGCAGTGCTCACACCCAAGAGATGGTCAGAAAAGTAGAAATCCAGTGACCTTGGCTTTCAGCCGGCCAAGAGCCAAACAGAACAGAATAGTAAACAAATACAAAGTAGAAACCTCAATTTTTAGTGAGAGTTTTTTAGTGACTTTTCGTCTGTCCAAAAAGGGAAAAGGGAATGGGTTTATAGAGTGGTAAAAATCAGCACATAAGTAAGGAAATAAAAACAATCAGACCATAAAAGGAAAGAAGAACACATCAATTTAAAATCGAATTAGGAGAAAAAGTCGGTAAACCCTAGTTTTTTTTAGAAAAAATAAATATCAACGGAATATACACAGAAACGATAGCATAGGACGAATATGGACACAAATAATACTCAAAATCAGAGAATCGAACCAATTTTGGTTCGATTTGAAGAGATCTGTAAATCCTAGTTTTTTAAGGAAAAAAATAAATATCAACGGAATATACACAGAAACGATAGCATAGGACGAATATGGACACAAATAATACTCAAAATCAGAGAATCGAACCAATTTTGGTTCGATTTGAAGAGATCTGTAAATCCTAGTTTTTTAAGGAAAAAAATAAATATCAACGGAAAATACACAGAAACGGTAGCATAGGACGAATATAGACACAAATAATACTCAAAATCAGAGAATCCAACCAATTTTGGTTTGATTTGAAGAGATCTGTAAACCCTAGTTTTAGGGTAAGTAAGAATCAACAAAAAATGCACAAATATTCGTACTCACAATAGAACAAAGGATGAATATAGACAGAATAGCAGAAAGATCAGTGATTTGAACCTATTTTGGTTCGATCTTGTGGAGATATGCTTGCCATGTTTAGGCAAGCAGTATAGGAGAGTAACCAATACCCGGAGGAGGTCATATATGGCAAGTAGTAGCCATAGAATCCCATATTAGACGGGATTATGAGAGGATTTAGGGGGGGCCGGCGGCTAGGGATCTTAGGAGGGAGAAGGGAGGTGAGGGATGTTAGGGCGGAGGACGGGGGAGAATGGGATTAGGGTTGGGGTTTTGGTTAGTTTAAAGGGGAGGATTTGATATGGGCCGTTGATCTCAGAGATCAACGGTCACGATTAAAGGGTAGTTGGGTTGGGTTATTAGAAACGGGTCACGACCGGGTTGTGGGGTTGGGTTAATTGATTTGGGCTGGGGGTTATTTGGGCTAGGGTATTAGATTTTGGGCCAGTAATTGGTCCGAAAATAGGTAGGATTTTAGGCTATTTTTAAATACCCAATATTTAATAAAATAAATAATTTATAAAAATAATTAATAAATAACAAAATATTATTTGTGCACTAAAATGATTAAAAATAATTACTTAACATTATAAAAATATAAAGAGTCATTTTCGCATAAATAATGTAATTATACATGAAAATGGGCTATTATTGCAAAAATATGCAATTAGCCCTAGAAATGCAAATGTAATTAAAAAATGCACTGAAAATATTTAAAATATCATATTGGTGTAAATGATAAGTTTAGATGATTAAATCATCATAAAAATAATTTTAAGTATAATTACTTGGTATAAAAATGCAGAAATAAATCGATTTAAAGCCTTTAAAAATTATGGAAAAATACTTGTATATGCATATATATATATATATATATATATATATATATATATATATATATATATATATATATATATATATATATATATATATATATATAAAAATTGGGTATCAATAGCGATATTCAAAAACTATTCCACACCATTCAAGTATCGAGGTAACGTCCTATTCTTAACGAGTATCCAACTCTTATCCATCATGTACTTATCTACAATAAATTATAAATGTAAAATTATATGATTAACCTTCTCTCTATTTCTTATTATCTATTGTATCAGGAAAAATAGAATAGAGAAAGGCTTAGAAACATAAGACTTTGAGTTGAACTGGAAAGCCAAATCATTGAATATTATTGGACAACATTAGGCAAATAAAAGTTTCACTTTTAACTATGTATATTAGGCAAACAAAATTTCTACTTTGAGACTCCTGTTTATTGTGGGAGTCACAGAAGTATTAATGTCTAAGACAGAGTACGTGCTCTTCTTTGAAAAAGTAAAATTGCATAAGAGCTCCAAGGTGAATCGATTCAGCTATGACTGGATAATTTCTTTTTCCTTCACACTCTTTCAAATGTAAACAGTGTAAGGGAATGAGGTACTAATTTTTTAAGATTTTTCTTTTCTCAAAAAATAAAATAATATAAATACTTAGTAAAACAATGATTCCTCCCAAAGTTGGAAATCATCTACAATTGTAAATCACTTGTATTACAAGTTACAACCAGACTCTAGTAATAATTCCATGCATGTGATGATTAATCCAAAATTTACTTTACTTTGGATTCAATGAATAGCCATATACATGAATAAAATATTCAAAGAACCAAAATTGGACAGGAGACATAAAGCAAACTTTTCATGACCAAATAAATCCAATACCACAAATAACAAGTAATTGATAAACTTCTCAAGAAATTGGTATTTAAAATTAGAAGTGTGGAACTATTGACCTTCAATCTAATCTCTTATCACAGATTCCTTCGAGGAAACAATATTTCACATTTATGTTTTGCCAACAATAGAAAAATGTCCATTAAAAAAAGAACAAGAAACTAGACAACACTAAAAGAAAAACTTATGCAAAGTTGCTTTCTGAAGCATAAGGAATTAGAGGAGAAAAAAGTGCAAAATCCTATCAAGAATGGTTACTAGAGAATGGGCTAAAAATTCGGGAAAAAAAAAATTAAAAGGCGAAAGGTTTGTCGCGTTTGATTTTGGCAGAAAATTGGAAAGTTTTATGCCACAACCCACGCATATCATTGGCAATTTGATGTGTATTGCCAACAAAAAATTTTTTATTGTTGCCAATTTTGTTTATAATTTAATTTTATTATGTTAAAAGTTCTATTTTTTGCAACAACTAAAATTAGTTGTTACCATTTATTAAAATTCGGCAACAATACTATAGTTGTTGCTAGAACATTGTTGTCATTTTTAAAATTTAAAGTTTATTATCTAAATCATAGAATATTTCAGTTGTTGCTAAAAGGTTGTTGCAAATTTCATACTTTCTTGTAGTGTATATATATATATATATATATATATATATATATATATATATATATATATATATATATATATATATATATATTCAATGAAGCAGTGCCCCATGACACCGTTTGGGCAAGGTATATCTGCCCTTTGTTTGCATGGAATTCTCGTTCCAATGTTCTTATGGAAAACTATTACCCAATTCGACCTTCTTTATTCCATGTTAACTATGTTAAAAAGAAATGAAAAATAAAAAAGAATTATAATGAACTGGTCCTACACTCCTATTAGAGTGTAGTAACACATTTAGACATTTGTTTATCTTTTCCATCGTCAACCAACTTTGAGTTAAACATACAATATTTACACTTTATTAACTTTTCAATGTTTATTGAAGTCTTTATTTATTGAAAGCTATTTGACAGAACTTAGAATAGGTCATAAAGGAAATAACTAAACCTAACAAAGTAACAATTAGCAAAACGACTAAGTCTATTATATCAAGACTATGGGCCTAAATGTTTTGACTAATTCATAAAGTTTTTGATCTTGCTGCTTGAACTTGTTTTTTTTTTTAAATATGTGACGGCTATGAAGACGTGCCCTCGGCCTAAGACTTCGGGGGCAACGTGCATTCAAAGACTTGATGGTTCACTAGATTATGCAAGCTTGAACTTGTTGTTAGGTCATTTAATTGAAGATATTCTTAAGGTAGGAAGGATTCCTTTAAGTAGTACAATAGTATTCTTTAGATTTTCTCTTTGCCATTGCCATGGAGTACTTGAGTCGATTACTTAAAGACCTACAGCATGAGAAAAGCTATAAATTCCATCCAAGGTGTAGAAGGATGGGGATTACTCACCTAAGCTTTGTTGATGATCTGTTGCTGTTTACCAGAGGAGACAGTGAATCTGTGCAGAGACTTAATGCATGTTTTACTACTTTCTCAGCAGCCCCAGGCTTGCAAGTTAACTTAACCAAAAGTACAGTCTATTGTGGGGGAATGGCACAGAGGGAGAAAGAGGCTATAGTTCAACTGCTAGGTTACTCACTAGGTGAACTTCCTTTTAAATACTTAGGGGTACCTCTAGACACTAAGAAGCTCACCATGGTATAGTGGCAACCCCTCATAGCAAAAATTGTGGCTAAAATCTCTTCATGGACTGCAAAGAAGCTATCATATGCTAGGAGAATTCAATTGATTCAAACAGTGTTATTTGGGATCCAATCTTATTGGGCTCAACTCTTCCTTTTACCGGCTAAGGTGATACAAATAATTGAAACCCATTGTAGAAGCTACCTGTGGTCGGGGGGGTGATACAATTACAAAGAAGGCCCTTATTGCTTGGGCGAAGGTATGCCTGCCTAAATCTATAGGGGGGCTTAACTTGCATAATCTCCAGATATGGAACAATGCTGCAATTGCAAAGACACACTGGGATTTGACTCATAAGCAAGATAAACTTTGGATAAAATGGATCCATGCCTACTACATCAAGGATCAGAGTTTGGGAACTATGAACATTCCACAAACCTCTAGTTGGATGGTTAGAAAAATTCTGTGGGCAAGAGATACCATTGGGCAGCTGAGCAGACCCATTGCTAAATATAAGAGTGTCATTAAACAAATATACTTACAACTGATACCAGAATACCCAAAGGTAAGGTAGAGAAAACTAATGTTCCAGAACTTGCAAGATCAAAAGCCTTATTCACAATGTGGCTGCAATGTCAGGACAGACTTCTAACAGTGGATAGATTGCTGATATGGGACCTTAATGTACAAGCTGTATGTGCAATGTCTCAAGCTCACAATGAAACAAGAAATCATTTATTTGCTGAATGCAGATATGCTCAGGCAATTTGGAACAGAGTCAGCAAGTGGGCGCAACAACAACTCTATGGTGGCAGTAACTGGGAACTACAATTCCAAGAGATTGTTAAAAGTATACAAGGAAAGACAACAAAGGCCAAACTCATTAAGATGATATATGCTGAAGTTATATATGCCATATGGAAGGAGAGGATGCAAGAATTTTTGAAGTGGTGGCCAGAGATTGTGAAGGAGTGGCAAAAGAGATAACATGTGTTTGTCGCTGCAGAGCTGCTGGGGAATTGAAATGTTTAATGCAAAAGCTAGTTTTCTAAGTTTCTTCCTTAATCTACACATAGCACTGCTGTATAGGAAAGTTGGGATCTTTGATTATGTTTTTTTTTTTTGAGATTAGCTGGCTGAGTGTGCTAAGCTAATGATTTGTAATTGCTTTGATGATTAATAAAAAGCCTAATTAATTACCAAAAACAATTCCACTAACGTCAATGGATTATTAATTGCAATTAAGTTGCAACATATGTAAAACAGACATGCCACTGTCAACGGCATGAATTTGTTATGGACTAATTAATTTAATGTAGTATTTGAAGGTAATAATACAATTAATACAAAATAAGAAGAAAATTAATTCCCTTTTCTTCTTTTTTCTGGTATGAGGAGAAAAGGAGACATGCAAATATATAAAAACATGATGTGGGAGATCGATCAGTACTCTTGTTTAATTTTTCGACTCTACAAAAGACTTAATATAACAAGCAGAGGCGGGTCCAGGATTTAAAGGTTTCGGGTGTCAAAAATTTTGAACGTAGTCATATTACAATTTACATTGTCTAATAGGGTATAAATCTAATCGCATTGGTCTATTTAAGTTTTGGTTCGGGTTATTCGTCTTTGGAGTTAATATAAACAAATCGATCAAGCAAAAGGATTACATAATAATTATGATAACTTGGAAAAAAAACATAATTCAACTGCATTTTGTACAAGAAAAAAGACTCGTTATCACTTTATATTTAGATACTTAAGGCAAAAACTTATACTAATAAGCACTCTAAATATTAAGTAAGTTTACGGATATTTTTTAATTTATATTTTTCATAAAAATTAACTCACTCGATACTATATACAATTGTCCTACTTTAGAGCAATCTGACAAAAAAATAAACTTTCATAAATGATTAAAATAATAACTTATTCAAGGATTCTTTTTTTAATTTTTTTTTTTGGTTTCAGCAAATAGATTTTCAGAGTTGTGGTCCTGGAGAAAACAATTAATTTTTCTTTATCTATTGACAAATCACGGAGGAGTTAGGAAAGTGCAACAATTGAGATTTCTTTGAATAAAAATAAACTAATAAAATCAAAGAAAAAGTCAATAGGACTTACTAATAAACAAAAAAGAGTAATTAAGTAATTGTCTTAAATGCACCAAACAAAAGCTTTTAAAAAAGTGAGCTAGGCTAGATTCGAACCCCCACCATTTGGGTGAAAGTGGCAGGCCTGCACCTTGAGCCTTTTTGTTATTAGGGTGCCACTTAAAGTATTTGTATACATTCCTTCTATATATACATGCATGTATACATACTATTGCATAGTTTCTGCCAAAGCTTACTGGTGGCGTAAAACCATGTCCCTTACACGTAGATCTACCCCTGATAACAAACCATGCATTAATTATATTATGGTTGAAGAAAATGGACTTCGCTTCAACATGAAAGTTAGCTTATGATATTATAAATCAAAGCAGGGGCATATCTAGTGTAGAGGCTATGGGTTCATCTGAATTTATAATTTTCGCTCATACCTTATATTTTTTCTCAAACGATCATTAATATCTATAAATAATGAAACCGATTAAATCAGATAAAATATGATTAGAATTGTAAATTTGAACTCATAAAATTTAAATCCTAAATTCGCATCAAGATCATATGATAAGACAATATAAGTATCCTCAATCAATGTAAGACTCTAAAAAGCTCTCTGCACGCCCAAGGCTGGCATCTTGAGCATGAATATACATAAGAAATGAGGGCCCAATATTGGATAAATCACGAATATAGATGAGTCTGACTTTAATAACGTATGATATGATTTTTGGTCTAACCAATTCAGTTCAAAAACTAGCTCATCCAAAATCATATCCGACGACAATATCATATACCCTCAACCAATAATGGCGTAGTCACATGTACTCAAGGGTGCCAAAAGATACCTTTTTCGTTGAAAATTATAGCGAGGTAATTGTTTTTATGTATATAGAATATATTGACACCTTTTGGTTTCTTTATTGGAATACTTCTTTATATTTTGATCCCTTTAGTGAAAATCTTGACTCCGTCACCACTAATATTAATGTTACACTCTCACATAATACTAACAAATTAGTAAAGCATATTGTCATCATTGTCATGAAACAGCCAGCTTTCCCATCTTATCCTTCAATATACGCAAGGTAGTTACGAAGCCTATCATTCTTGATCTGCAATTCTTGTTATGCTTCTATTGTTTTATCTTATCTTTTTATATGTTTCAAGTAGGTTTCCACCTAAATCTTCCACGTACCATACATGTTTGTGACTCAACAGTTTTGGGATCTATCTCTACTCAATGACTTGTCTACCAATAATTACAGTTTTGTTTTCAGTTTCGTTGGGTCTTCAATAAATATCTCCCTTGAACTAAGTCTCACGTCCATGGGTCTCTTTTAGAGGTTTATTGTGTGATATCCATATCGTCAAAGTATTTATGGCAACCGAGTCCCACACCATTTACTCAATCATCACCATACTCGTCCCGTCGAACCTGGACTCTAATACCAATTGGGTGAAGCCAGCCCAAAAATATTTTTAACATTGTATAATATTATCCGCTTTAAACCAAACCGGCATGATTTTTCTCAAAAGGACTTACACTATTAAAAAATTATCATACCTTAGCTTGTATATAGACTTCAAATCTTTTTAATTATTAATGTGTGACTTTGTTCGTATATGTAGCAAGTTTTAGGTTTGAGGGAGAGAGATCAGGGAGAGATGATGATTAGGATAGCAGATTCTGTTTAGAACATCTGTTTATAGTTGATAAGTATTATCTAACTTATTAAAACAAATGTGTGCACGATAGGAACGCGGCGACTTGACAACTACACTAATCATTTGATTATAACATATTTTGTTTTACAAAGGTGTTTTTTATTGATTTAGGTGAAACAAAATTATATGGACTATTACCAAGTCAAGGTTCATAAGCTATATATGTGATCAATTTCTTTAATGAATGGCTATTGTTTATTATTCAAAATTGTATCGTTGTGGACTCACAGGTTTAGGGGTAAACTCGGTTTCATGGTAAGAACATTTTCTACCACAATTTACTATATTCGTTTTAATTTATATGAGACCTTTTAAATTTGATATGTTTAACTTATATTTCTATACAATTTTCAAGAATTTTAATTCATTATATAATTCATGTTTTAACCTTCATGTGATTCTTTTTTCTTTACAAATGTTTCCTTCCATCATCACTAATATTTCACCGTCTCAATTTGTGTGGTATTTTACGAACTTCGTAAGTCAAGCGAGTTAATTTGACTGTATATTCGGATCTAGAATCTTTACATCTCTTCAACAAAAAAAATACAGAGTTAGAGATTATGTAAATGTATTATAAGACACAATAATATTGCCAATTTAAATTTTTTAAAAGGCATATGAAAAAATCACGGTATAGAAAAGCTTACATTTAATTTAACTCTTGAAAACACAACCATAACAAGGAAAGTATAATACATCTGTATAATGGTGTACTTTCTATACCATTAGGTTATCAATCAATTTGGTCTTTAACTAGTCAAACACCTTAATCAAGTGTTGTATTGAGATGAGTATGATTCTTTCACGTTTAATCAGAGGACTTGAGTTCAATTCTTTGAATCGTATACTATGCGTATCCGAATTAATTAGAACTCCAATGCGATTTCCGAACGCCAGGTAAGAAACAAAAAGAAAAACCGGTGAAACATCATCACTTCCTCTTGCACACTAAATTATTGTACTACTTTTTTGTATAGAGTAATACTAATAACATAAATGGAGGGATCAGTACCTTATATGCCCTACTATCCCCTAAATTATTGTACTATTTTTTTTTTCTGTTCAATGATGCTGAAGTTGACACTTAGATGCGGCGAGCAGCAACCGCAAATGGGCTTCCTCATCTGCCAGCTTTCAGTTGAAGATTTGTCACATTATATTCTGCTGTCCAAATTTCATATTTAGCCACATGAATTCATCTTCTAATTTTTATAAATAATACCCATTACTCATTTAAACATGTCATTCACGTAGCTCCACATGTTTATTTATGACAAAATAAATAATTTACCTATCAACCTTGCAGCAAAATTTCTGTTACACACCTCTTTTTTACGGGAAATTTTTTACACACTCAACCTTTTAAAAGTGTGTCTAAGATACACTACTTTTGACCAGATAGCACTTACGTGTTTACACACAAAAAAAGCGCGTGAAGCCCCTAAAAAATCCTATTTTTTGTCTCCCCTCCCCACAGGAACCCCCCCCTCCCCCCCCATCTTCTTCTTCAGTCCACCCTCCCCTCATCTTCTTCCCCAAATAGAACTTTAAAAAGAACATAAAACTTTAGATCTAAAATTGAGCGGTTTTGTTGGTTTACTGTCCAAATATTGTGAAAATCGTTTACTTGTGATAAATTTAAAAGGTTTAACAGTAGTATTGAAGGTTTGGTAAAAAAATCTAGAATCCACCATTGTTGGGATATCGAAAAAAGCTTGAATATTCAATTGGGTCTTGTTGATTATTGGGTTGTTGTACTCAATTTGTTGCTCGATTATTTTCGGCTAATTATTTAGATAGTGTGGTTGAATTTTAGTATTGTTGGAAACTTTCTCACAAACAATCATGATGGAAGCAACAATGATGCTTAAGATAGAAAATGGGAAGATGAAGAAGATGAGTTTTAATTGTAATTTTTAATATTTTTTTCCCTTTTAAAGTAAATGACACGTGTCATGACCCTATTAGGGCGTGACTTTCACTTCATCTGAAAAAATGGTCTAGCACAAAAGTGGTGTGTCTTAGACACACTTTGAAAGTTTGAGTGTGTAAAAGGTTTTCCGTGAACGAAATGTGTGTAACAGGGATTTCGCTGCAATGTCGATGGGTAAACTATGTATTTTGCCTTTATTTTTTGATAAAGTTATTATATTTTTTTCTAATGTAAAACTGAGTCATATTTACTCTCATATAGGGGCGGAGGGAGAGCATAAGCTACGAGTTCGGACGAACCCATTAACTTTTGCTTAAATTTTATATGTGTTTTAAAAAATTCATAAAATATATAAAAAAATTTAATTGCGAACCCAAAACTAAGACAAGCTAGCTATGAGTTCGGTAACGAGTCTGAATCCATAAACTTTAAATTCTAATTCTACCTCTGCCTCGTACGATCAAAAATTGAACAGTTTTGTCATTCATTGAACTTTTTGTAATATCAAATGATTGTAGTTAGAAAAATATCTTGTTTCTTCCCTTGACCCCTAATGAAGCTTAACATGATAGTAATTCCAAATCATAATAAAATATTGAGGGATAAATTTGGATCTTCGTTCTTGAATACCTTGGACACGTGGAGTCCATCCATTTCATATTAGAGCTCCGATAATGGCGAAGACAAATACGAGACGAATTACTAACGGCAAAAGTATGAATATGTCACGACCCAATTTCACATAAAGGTCGTGATGGCGCCACACACTACAGCTAGGCAAGCCAACTAATAAATTAAACATATATCAAGTATTTTCAGAATAATTCTCTAAGAAATTTTATTATTTTATTAGCAATATTAAGAAATTAGAAAAGATACCGATTAACTTAAATCCAAGAAAATAATACCATTCCAAATTCTAACAATGTGTGTTTCAAGACCTGGTGTCACAAGTGTATGAGCATCTAGTAGATTATACAAAACTCCAAATATTGTCTGAAATAAAAATAGACAAAATAAAAATACAAGGAGAGGCACTGGTAGCTGCAAAACGACTCAGAAAGACAGCTCACTACTACGCCTCTGGATAACCTGGATGTGCCATGATAGGTTCTCCACTAGTACCTGTCTCAGATCCTAGACAAAAATTGCAGCAAGTGTAGTATGAGTACGTAAACAACGTGTACCCAGTAAGTATCAAGCCTAATCTCGAAGGGGTAGAGACGAGATAGTCGACTTTGACACTCACTAAGGGTCAACAATAATAAATAGAATAAAATAGAATTATTTAAATCAGCATGATTCATAGAGTTAACAATAAGTTTATTCAATTAGCAAAAATAATAAAATTCTTTCAAATGCAATAATTTCCAATCCATTAATTAAATTCACAAGCTGCAATTAAAACATCGGGGTATCGTGTAATTATTATTATTATGAACGATATTTGTCGAGGTCGCACGGCCCGATCCAGAGTGTCGTGTGCACTGCGGAGGGACGTGTGGCGCGATCCATAAATGCATCTATACTTTCGAGGCATTCGGCCCGCTCCACAAGAAAGGAGGACATTTTTTATGTAACTCCGGAATGAGAGTTTATTTATTGTAATATTAATTTGAGAGGTTGAATAACTTATTTTAATAATTAATTAATTTAAACAGAAAATTAAGTATATGAGATTTCCATCTTTTACTATCTTCCCTAACAATTCACAATATATATACCAAATAATTTAATTAAATAAAGGATACAATTTACACAAGTAATTCATGCTTTGAGTCCTAATTACCCGGACTTTAGCATTAATAGTAGCTACGCACGGACTCTCGTCACCTCGTGCTTACGTAGCCCCCACAATTAGCAACAATTATTAAGTTAATTACCTATGGGGTGATTTTCCCCTCACAAGATTAGACAAGAGACTTGCCTTGTCTCAAAGTCCGCTTTTTCGATCAAAAATGTCGCGAAAACCTCAATTTGATGCCGAAAAATCCGAAACTATCCAATTGTTATACAAAATAATTAATACATGTTCTATAAATTCGAATTTAGGCCATTAAATAAATTATCCTAACCAAAACGGTAAAATTTCTAAATTTCACCCCCGGCCCACGTGCCCGGATTTCGGAAATTTTCGGATGAAAACGTTACCCATAATCTCTAGAACTCAAATATATAATTTCTATCCAATTCCATAATCATTTTCGTGGTTAAAAACTCATTTTTATAAAAATCTAGGTTTTTCATCTAAACCTTTGATTTTTAAGATTTACTAGTTATAATCTACCCATAATCTATGAATTTAACTCAAGGTGTGTAGATTTAACTTACCTCCAAGTTGCTAGTTGAAACCCCCTCTCAAAAGCTCTGAAATCGCCCAACAATGGAAGAAAAACTGACTAAAAATGGATTGAGCTTCGTCCGTTTTAAGGTTCTGCCCAACAGTGATTTCCGCACGTGCGGAGGCTTAGCCGCACTTGCGGTTCCGCATCTACGGAAAGAGCCTCGTAGGTGCGAGATTCCCCTCTTAGACTGGCTCCGCACCTGCGCCCAAAGGACCGCATCTGCGTGTCCGCTTTTGTGCCCAAATCTTTCGCACCTGCGAAAATTATCCGCTTCTGCGAGCTACTGCCGCACCTGCGAGTGTCGCACTTGCGGCTCACCAAGCGCAAGTGCGATTCTAACAGTAGCTGGGAGCTTCAGTTTTGGCTCCCAATTTCCAACTTGGTCCGAGCCTCGTCCGATTGACACTCGGGGCCCCCGGGACCCCGTCCGAACATACCAACAAGTTTGAAATCATGAAACGGACTCGCTCAAACCCTCGGAACATGTAAAACAACATCAAAACTAAGAATCACACCTCAAACCAAATTGATTCAACTTAAAATTTTTAAGTTCTTAAATTTACTTCCAATGCACCGAAACATACTTAAACTACTCGGAATGACACGAAATTTTACATGCATGTCTTAAATCACTATATGGAACTATTCTCAGACTCAGAATTTCAAACGGACTTCAATTACTCCAAAACCTACTCCAAACAAAATTTAAAGAACTTTAAACCTTCAAATAGTTGATTTTTACTATTAAGCGCCAAAACGCTCCCGGGTTATCCTGTCACGACCCAAAACTAATCCCTGTCGTGATGGCGCCTATCGTGGAACTAGGCAAGCCGACTCATTTTCAAAACAAACCGATATTCTCATTTTAAAAATAATTTCAAGGTTATTTAACATAAAAACCTTCGTAAATGAGTTCCAATCAAAATAAAGTGCGGAAAGAAAAGCCCGACATCGGGGTGTCACTAGTCATGAGCATCAACTATAAACTGTCTAACAATATCAAGGCTAACTCAGCCTGAAAAATAGCTAAATACAACTAGAGGAAGATAAGAAGGAGAAGAGCAGGGGCTGCGATCGCCAAACAGCTACCTTGCTATCTCCAAGAAAATATGCAACCAGAACAATCAATAACCGCTACCGTGTCTAGCTACACCTATATCTGCACACAAGGTGCAGAGAGTAACGTGAGTACGCCAACTCAGTAAGTAACAACAATAAATAAATACTGAGCAGAAGCGACGAGAAATAAAGCATATAAAGATATTTTTCAACATTTTTCAGACAGAGAAAAAATGCAAAGGTGAGAAAAAATGATGAAATCATAAATAGTCCCTCGGGAAAAATATCACTCATATACAGCCCCTCGGGCAAACCTCACAGTCACTCGTGCCACTCAGGCATATCTCACCATCACTCTTGCCACTCGGGCATACCTCGCAATCACCCATGCCTCCCAGTCACTCAGCATTCGGCACTCGGCACTCGCACTCAGTAGGTGCATGCGCTCACTGGGAGTGTGTACAGAATCCGGAGGGGCTCCTTCAGCCCAAGCATTATAATCTGTACGGACAACTCACGTGCTATAATAATAAAGTATGTTGCAGGCGGGCAGTCCCGATCCATACTCATCCTCACAAATCAGGCCCTCGGCCTCACTCGGTCATAAACCTCTCAAGCCACTCGGGCATTTTTGTAAAATAGGGCATTCGGCCCAAAACATTTATATGCATCAAAATAGAGTCATAAAACTGAGTTACGCGTTAAACAAGTATAAACATGACTGAGTATGGATTTTCAATCGAAAACAATGAGAGGATGGTAAAAAAAGCTCCTAAGGGTCCAAACAGCACTGGCGCAAGGCAGGAACATGACATTCAGCCCAATTTACAGAAACTCTTTCTAAAACATATAAGTATCATATAGTATCAACAAAATATGCAACTTTACAGTTGCTACGGGATGGACCAAGTTAAAATCCCTAACACTGCACGCCCACATGCCCGTCACCTAGCATGTGCGTCACTAAAAATAGTAGAATGATAAAAAGATTCGGGGTTTCGTACCCTCATGAGTAGATTTACAATCATTACTTACCTCAAACCGGTCAAATCTCTACCCCGCAATGCTCTTGACTCTGGACTCGGCCTCCAAATGCTCTGAATCTATTCACAATCAGTACAATACTATCAATACGCACTAATGGAATGAATTCCACAAGAAAAGCTACAAAATTAGACCAAAACCCAAAATTGGCTCAAACCCGGCCCCCGAGCCCACGTCTCGAAATCCAAAAAAATTACAAAACTAGAAAGCTCATTCACTCACGAGTCTAACCATACCAAATTCATCAAAATCCGACATCGTTTGGTCCTTCAAATCCTTAAATTACTCTCCAAAGAGTCCAAGCCCTAACCCCTCATTTTCACTAATTACAATGATTAAACAACGAAAAATCACCATATATACAAGAATTAGGTCTCAAGTAACTTACCTCAACGAAATCCCCTTGATTCCCTCTTCAAATCTCTCCAAAAGCTCCAAAAATCGAATAGAAATGGTGAAGAATGCACCAAAATTCGCGAAGTCTGCAATATGTACCCTCTACCAAGGTCCTCGCACCTGCGGTCCAAAGAGCCGCACCTGCGCAACTCACTTACATGCCCAGACTCCGCATCTGTGGCAAACCCATCGCACCTGCGAAGGCGAACATGCGCGTTTCCTCCGCTTCTGCAAAGCCTGCCCATCATTTCCCTTCTCCGCATCTGCTCCCCAGGTTTTGCACCTGCGAGCTCGCAGATGCGACCTCCAACTCGCACCTGCGCATCTTGCCTAGACCAGCGTTGCCCGCACCTGCGCACTCCCCACACGCACCAGCGGCCTCGCACCTGCGAGGCTTTCTTTCGCAGGTGCGAAACTAGCAGTAACAGCAGCTCCAGCTGCATTTTCCATCTAAGACAAATCCGTTAACCATCCGGAATCACCCTGAGGCCCTCGGGACCTCAACCAAAAATGCCAACAAGTCATATATCAATATACCAACTTAGTCGAACCTTCGAATCACTCAAAACAACACCAAATCATCAAATTACCCTCGGATTCAAGCCTAAGAACTTTTAAATTTCCAAATTCGGCAACTGATGCTGAAACCAACCAAACCACGTCCGAATGACCTCAAATCTTTCACACACATCACAAATGACACTACGAACCTACTCCAACTTCCGAAATTCCATTCCGACCCCGATATCAAATTTTCCACTGCCGACCAAAATCGCCGAATTTCCAATTTCGCCAATTCAAGACTAATTCTACCACGGACCTCCAAATCACATTTCGAATGCACTCCTAAGTCCAAAATCACCTAACGGAGCTAACGAAACCATCAGAATTCAAGTCCGAGATTGTTTATACATAGGTCAATATCCAGTTGACTTTTCCAACTTAAGTTTTTACTTAAGAGACTAAGTGTCTCAATTCACTCTGAAACCACTCCGGTCCCGAACCAACTAACCCGATATAACATAATATAGCTGAATAACACAAAAAGAAGTAGAAATGGGGAAAACGGGGCTATAACTCTCGAAACGACCGGCCGGGTCATTACATCCTCCCCCTTTTAAACATTCGTTCGTCCTCGAACGGGTCTAGAAATATACCTGGAGTCTCGAATAGGCGTGGATATCTGCTCTGTATCTCCCACTCGGTCTCCCAGGTGGCCTCCTCCACAGGACTCTCCATCGCACCTTCACTGAAGCTATATCCTTTGACCTCAACCTTTGAACCTGCCGATCCAAAATAGCCACCGGCTCCACATCAAAAGTTATATCACCCTCCAACTAAACCGTGCTGAAATACAAAACATGGGACGGATCTCTAATATACTTCCAGAGCATGGAAACATGAAACACTGGATGCACACTCGACAAGCTGGGTGGCAAGGCAAGCTTATAAGCTACCTCCCTTATCCTCTGAAGTACCTCAAAAGGCCCAATGAATCGGGGGCTCAACTTGCCCCTCTTCCCAAATCTCATAACACCCTTCATGGGTGATACCTTCAGCAAAACATTCTCCCCAACCATAAAAGACACATCACAGACCTTCCTATCCACGTAGCTCTTCTGCCTAGACTGCGCCGCGTGAAGCCGCTCTTGAATTAATTTCACCTTATCTAATGCGTCATGGACCAAGTCTGTACCTAAGAGCCTAGCCTCACCCGACTCAAACCATCCAACCGGAGATCTACACCTCCTCCCATATAAAGCCTCGTATGGATCCATCTGAATACTCGACTGATAACTGTTATTATATGCAAACTCTGCGAGTGGAAGAAACTGGTCCCATGAACCCCCAAAGTCAATGACACAAGCACGCAACATATCCTCCAATATCTAAATAGTGCGCTCAGACTGCCCGTCCGTTTGAGGGTGAAAAACCGTGCTCAACTCAACCTGAGTACCCAACTCCCGCTGTACAACCCTAACTGCGATGTGAACTGAGTATCCCTATCTGAAATGATGGAAATAGGGACACCATGCAGGCGAACGATCTCTCGGATGTAAATCTCAGCCAACCGCTCTGAAGAGTAAGTAGTACCAACTGGAATGAAGTGCACAGACTTGGTCAGCCAATCCACAATAACCCAAATAGCATCGAACTTCTTCAAAGTCTGTGGGAGCCCAACTACAAAGTCCATGGTGATCTGCTCCCCACTTCCACTCTAGGATCTCTAATCTCTGAAGCAAGCCACCCGGTCTCTGATGCTCATACTTAACCTGCTGACAGTTGAGGCACCGAGCCACAAACCCAACTATATCCTTCTTCATCCGCCTCCACCAATAGTGCTGCCTCAAATCCTGGTACATCTTCGCGGCACCCGGATGGATGGAATACCGCGAGCTGTGGGCCTCCTCAATAATCAACTCTCGAAGCCCATCTACATTAGGCACACATATCCGGCCCTTCATTCTCAGCACGCCGTCATCACCAATAGTCACATCCCTAGCATCACCTCTCTGAACTCTGTCCTGAAGAACGAGCAAGTGGGGGTCATCATACTGACACTCCCTACTATGGTCATAAAGAGAAGACCTGGAGACCATACAATCCAATACCCGACTAGGCTCTGAAATATCCAATCTGATAAGCTGGCCCGCTAAGGCTTGAACATCCAATGCCAGCGGTCTCTCTGCTGCTGGAAGATATGCTAAACTCCCCAAACTCTCTGCCCGGTGACTCAAAGCATCGGCTACCACATTGGCCTTCCCCGGATGGTACAAAATAGTGATATCATAGTCCTTAAGAAGCTCCAACCATCTCCGTTGACGCAAATTAAGATCCTTCTGCTTTAACAGATACTGCAAACTCCAGTGATCAGTATAGATCTCACAATGAACCCCATACAAATAATGACATCAAATCTTCAAGGCGTGAACAATGGCCGTTAACTCAAGATCATGGACAGGATAGTTTTTCTCATGGGTCTTCAACTGGCGCGAGGCATAGGCGATCGCCCTACCCTCATGCATCAAAACATAACCAATGCCTATCCTCGAGGCATCACAATATACGGTGTAAGAACCTGAAACTGATGGCAGAACCAACACTGGAGTTGTGGTCAAAGCAGTCTTGAGCTTCTGAAAGCTCTCCTCACACTCATCCGACCACCTGAATGGAGCACCCTTTTGGGTCAATTTAGTCAAGGGCGATGCAATAGATGAAAATCCCTCCACAAAGCGACGGTAGTAACCCGCCAAACCAAGAAAGCTCCTAATCTTCGTGGTTGAGGATGGTCTGGGCCAACTCTGCACCGCCTCTATCTTCTTCGGATCCACCTGAATACCCTCACTAGACACCACGTGCCCCAAGAATGCTACCGAACTGAGCCAAAACTCATATTTGGAGAACTTTGCATAAAGCTTCTCCTCCCTCAATCTCTGTAATACAATCTTCAAATATTGATCGTGTTCCTCCTGGCTACGAGAGTACACCAGGATTTCATCAATGAATACAACAACGAATGAGTCCAAATAGGGCTGGAATACTCTGTTCATCAAATGCATGAACATTGCTGGGGCCTTGGTCAGCCCAAAAGACATCACCAAGAACTCATAAAGGGCCATATCGGGTCCTGAAAGTTGTCTTAAGAATATCTGAATCCCGAATCTTCAGCTGGTGATAACCGAACCTCAAATCAATCTTGGAGAACACCCTCGCTCCCTGAAGCTGGTCGAATAAATCATCAATGCGAGGGAAAGGATACTCATTCTTGATTGTGACCTTGTTCAACTGCCTGTAATCAATACACATTCTCATGGAACCATCCTTCTTCTTCACAAATAGAACCAGTGCACCCCAAGGTGACATACTAGGCCGAATAAACCCCTTAACAAGGAGTTCCTGAAGATGTTCTTTCAATTCCTTCAACTTCTCTGGTGCTATACGATATGGTGGAATAGAAATGGGCTGAGTGCCCGGCACCAAATCAATACCAAAGTTAATATCCCTGTCAGGCAGCATGCCCGGCAGGTCTGCAAGAAACACATCCGAAAAATCACGTACCACCGGAACAGAATTAATAGCAGGAGTCTTTGCACTAACATCCCTCACAAAAGCCAAATAAGATAGGCAACCCTTCCCAACCATGCGCTGAGCCTTCAAATATGAAATCACCCCATTTGGTACATAATCTATAGAACCGCTCCACTCAACCCTCGGAATTCCCGGCATAGTCAATGTCACCGTCTTAGTGTGACAATCTAGAACAGCATGATATGGAGATAACCAATCCATACCCAATATCACATCAAAGTCGACCATACTGAGCAGCAAAAGGTCCAATTGGGTCTCCAGACCCCCAATAGTCACCACACATGATCGATATATGCGGTCCACAATAATAGTATCGCCCACATGAGTAGATACATGAACAGAAGAAACTAGAGACTCACGGGGTATATCCAGAAAATGGGCAAAATACGAGGAAACATATGAATACGTGGAACCAGGGTCAAAAAATACTGAGGCATCTCTGTGACAAACTGAGACAATACCTGTAATCACAGCATCTGAAGCGATAGCATCTGGTCTGGCAGGGAGAGCATAGAAACGGGCCTGACCACCCCCTGATCTGCCTCCCCCTCTAGGGCGACCTCTAGCTGACTGACCTCCACCCCGAGCTGACTGGGGGGGGGGATGGTGAGGTAACTGGTGCTGTAGTCGGAGGCTTACTCCTCTGCTAAGATAGACCTCCATGACGATGAGGATACTGCCTCCACATATTCCCAAGCTTCCCACACACAAAATAACTCCCTGGTGCTGGCGGCGGAAACTGAAGGGAACCCCTAGCACCGGGATAACTGGTAGAAGAACCTGGCATGGAAGAGCCCTGAACAGGTGGAGCACGGGACGAACTCTGAACTGGAAGGGCACTAAGTGATGAGTGGCCCTGGTGAGAACTGTGAGAACCATGGCCAGATGATGCACCCCGATGAAATGGCCGAGCTGACTGAGCCTGTTTGAAATGACGACTTCTACCGTGCTGGAACTGACCCCCAAAAGGAGCACCGCTGAATCCACCCTGACCACGAGGCCTCTTGGCCTCCCTCTTAACCCTCTCCTGACTGCGAACCATATCAATCTGCCGAGCAATGTCGACAACCTCATCAAAGGTAGCACCCAAAACCCACTCCCTGGTCATGAGCAACTGCAGCTGATAAGTGAGGCCATCAATAAACCTCATGATCCTCTCTCTGTCCGTGGGAACCAACTAGATAGCATGATGGGCCAACTCAGAGAATCGTATCTCATACTGTGTCACAGACATATCACCCTGGTGAAGCCGCTCAAACTGTATGCGCAACTCCTCTCTGCGGGATCGAGGCACGAACTTCTCCAAAAAGACCACGGAGAACTGCTGCCAAGTAAGTGGTGTTGCGCCATCAGGCCTACGCCTCTCGTAAGTCTCCCACCATCTGAGTACAGCCCCAGAGAACTGAAAGGTAGTGAATGAGACCCCACAAGTCTCTAAAATACCAGCAGTACGGAGTATCCTCTGACACCTGTCCAAAAAGTCCTGAGCATTCTCTCTCTCTGTGCCACTGAAAGGTGGTAGCTGAAGTCTCCCAAACCTCTCCAACCTACGCTGATCATCATCAGGCATAGCAGGAACCACATAATCCTGAGCAACAGTAACCGGCTAGGCTGGTGGTGGCTTCGGTGTCTGAAGTCCCTAAATAACCTGCTCGGGTGTGCGAGCGACGGGAGTCTGAGTGCTTCCCCTAGCCTGAGAAGTCGCTGCGGCCGTCGAAATAGAGACCGCTTGAGCAAGGCCAGTACACGCTGTCAGAATCTGAGCTAGGGCCTCCTGAAGGCTTGGAATTACAATAGGCATAGGTGGTGCCTCAGCTGGTGCATCAATAACTGGAACTTGGTCCTGATCTGGGACAACTAGTAGATCTACAAGTACTGCCCCAGCTGTTGTACGGGCTGCACCTCTGCCCCTACCATGGCCTCTACCGTGGCCTCGGCCTCTCGCGGCCCTAGTTGGTGGTACTGGTGGCTAGCCCTCCTGACCGGTAGTATGAGTCCTCACCATCTATAAGAGAATGAAACAACAGATGTTTAGTTACTAGAATCAATAAATTCGCACGACAAGAATTCAAGAATGTGGAGTTTCCTAAAGGTTTTGCAGCCTCTCGAAGATAAGTACAGACATCTCCGTACCGATCCGCAAGACTCTACTAAACTCGCTCATGACTCGTGAGACCTATGTAACCTAGGCTTTGATACCAATCTGTCACGACCCAAAACTAACCCCTATCGTGATGGCGCCTATCGTGGAACTAGGCAAGCCGACTCATTTCCAAAACAAACTGATATTCTCATTTTAAAGATAATTTCAAGGTTATTTAGCATAAAAACCTTCGTAAAGGAGTTCCAATCAAAATAAAAGTGCGAAAAGAAAAGCCCGACATCGGGGTGTCACTATTCATGAGCATCTACTACAAACTATCTAACAATATCAAGGCTAACTCATCTTGAAAAATAGATAAATACAACTAGAGGAAGATAAGAGGGAGAAGAGCAGGGGCTGCGATCGCCAAACAGCTACCTTGCTATCTCCAAGAAAATCTGCAACTAGAACAATCAATAACCGCTACCGTGTCCAGCTACACCTGAATCTGCACACAAGGTGCAGGGAGTAACGTGAGTGTGCCAACTCAGTAAGTAACAACAATAAATAAAGACTGAGCAGTAGTGACGAGCAATAAAGCATATAACATTCATATCAGGAAATCTCAGTAAAGTACAACATGCTTTAAAAATCAGGATTTGAATCAAAACATCTCGTTTAACCCAGTTCCAGTAAATATCATTTAAAGATATTTTTCAACAGTTTTCAGACAGAGGAAAAATGCAAAGGTGAGCAAAAATGATGAAATCATAAACAGTCCCTCGGGCAAAACATCACTCATATACAGCCCCTCGGGCAAACCTCACAGTCACTCGTGCCACTCGGGCATACCTCACCATCACTCTTGCCACTCGGGCATACCTCACAATCACTCATGCCTCCCAGTCACTCAGCATTCGGCACTCGGCACTCGCACTCAGTAGGTACCTGCGCTCACTGGGGGTGTGTACAGACTCCGGAGGGCTCCTTCAGCCCAAGCGCTATAATCTGCACGGACAACTCACGTGCTGCACGGACAACTCACGTGCTATAATAATAAAGTATGCTGCAGGTGGGCAGCCCCGATCCACACTCATCCTCACAAATCAGGCCCTCGGCCTCACTTAGTCATAAACCTCTCAAGCCACTCGGGCATTTCTGTAAAACAAGGCATTCGGCCCAAAATATTTATATGCATCAAAATAGAGTCATAAAACTGAGTTACGCGGTAAACAAGTATAAACATGACTGAGTATGAATTTTCAATCAAAAACAATGAGAGGATGGTAAGAAAATCCCCTAAGGGTCCAAACAGCACTGGCGCAAGGCCCGAATAAGGCATTCAGCCCAATTTACAGAAACTCTTTCTAAAACATATAAGTATCATATAGTTTCAACAAAATATGCAACTTTACAGTTGCTACGGGACGGACGAAGTCAAAATCCCCAACACTGCACGCCCACACGCCCGTCACCTAGCATGTGCATCACTAAAAATAGTAGAATGATAAAAATATCCGGGGTTTTGTACCCTCATGAGTAGATTTACAATCGTTACTTACCTCAAACCGGTCAAATCTCTACCCCGCAATGCTCTTACCTCTGGACTTGGCCTCCAAATGCTCCGAATCTATTCACAATCAGTACAATACCATCAATACGCGCTAATGAAATGAATTCCACAAGAAAAGCTACAAAATTAGACCAAAACCCGAAATTGGCTCAAACCCGGCCCCCGAGCCCACGTCTCAAAATCCGAAAAAAATACAAAACTAGAAAGCTCATTCAACCACGAGTCTAACCATACCAAATTCATCAAAATCCGACATCGTTTGGTCCTTCAAATCCTTAAATTACTCTCCAAAAATTCCAAGCACTAACCCCTCATTTTCACTAATTACAATGATTAAACAACAAACAATCACCATATATACAAGTATTAGGGCTCAAGTAACTTACCTCAACGAAATCCCCTTGATTCCCTCTTCAAATCTCTCCCAAAAGCTCCAAAAACCGAATAGAAATGGTGAAGAATGAACCAAAATTCGCGAAGTGGGCAATATGTACCCTCTACCCAGGCTCCTCGCACCTGCGGCCATTTTCTTGCACCTGCGGTCCAAGGAGATGCACCTGTACAACTCACTTTCGCGCCCAGACTCCGCATCTGCGGCAAACCCATCGCACCTGCGAAGGCGCACCTGCGTGTTTCCTTCGCTTCTGTGAAGCCTGCCCAACATTTCCCTTCTCCGCATCTGCGCCCCAGGTTTCGCACCTGCGGGCTCGCAGATGCGACCTCCAACTCGCACCTGCGCATCTTGCCTAGAACAGCGTTGCCCGCACCTGCGCACTGCCCACGCGCACCAGCGGCCTCGCACCTGCGAGGCTTTCTTTCGTAGGTGCGAAAATAGTAGTAGCAGCAGCTCCTGCTGCATTTTCCAAATTCGACAAATCCGTTAAACACCCGGAATCACCCCGAGGCCCTCGGGACCTCAACCAAAAATGCCAACAAGTCATATATCAACATACCAACTTAGTCGAACCTTCGAATCACTCAAAACAACACCAAATCATCAAATTACCCTCGGATTCAAGCCTAAGAACTTCTAAATTTCCAAATTCGGCAACCGATGCTGAAACTAACCAAACCATGTCCGAATGACCTCAAATTTTGCACACACATCACAAATAACACTACGAACCTACTCCAACTTTCGGAATTCCATTCCGACCCCGATATCAAATTTTTCACTGCCGACCAAAATCGCTGAATTTCCAATTTCGCCAATTTAAGCCTAATTCTACCGCGGACCTCCAAATCACATTTCGGACTCACTCCTTAGTCCAAAATTACCTAACGGAGCTAACGGAACTATCAGAATTCAAATCCGAGATCGTTTACATATAGGTCAACATCCAGTTGACTTTTCTAACTTAAGATTTTACTTAAGAGACTAAGTGTCTCAATTCACTCTGAAACCACTCCGGTCCCAAACCAACTAACCCGCTATAACATAATATAGCTGAATAACACAAAAAGAAGTAGAAATGGGGAAAACGGGGCTATAACTCTCGAAACGACCGGCCGGGTCGTTACATATCCAAAACCTGATCCGAACATACGCCCAAGTCCGAAATCATCATACGAATCTATTGAAACCGACAAATCCCGATTCCGAGATCGTTTTCTCAAAATGTTGACCAAAGTCAAACTTGACCCTTTTAAAGCCAACTTAAGGAACCAAGGGTTCCGATTTCAACCCAAACACTTCCAAATCCCGAACCAACCTTCCCCGCAAGTCATAAATCAATAAAAGCACATATGGGGAGTTTTATTTTAGGGAACGGGGTTCTAAAAGTCAAAATGACCGGTTGGGTCATTACATTCTCCACATCTTAAGCAAATGTTCGTCCTCGAACGGGTTTAGAATAATACCTGGAGTGCTAAATAAGTGGGGATATTCGTTCCGCATGTCTTCCTCGGCCTCCCAAGTCGCTTCCTCAACTGGTTGGCCCATCCACTGGACCTTTACTGTAGAAATCCTCTTGGACCTCAACTGGCGAACCCGTCTATCAATAATGGCAACTGGCTCCTCTTCATAACCCAAACTCTTATCTAGCTTAATTGTGGTGAAGTCTAACACATGTGACAGTTCGGCATGATACTTCTGGAGCATAGATACCTGGAAAATCGGATGAACTCCGGATAGACTGGGAGGCAAAGCAAGCTCGTAAGCAACCTCCCTAACTCATCCCAACACCTCGAATGGGCCTATAAACCTTGGGCTCAGTTTCCCCTTTTTCCCAAATCTCATGATTCCCTTCATCGGCGAAACTTTCAAGAGAACTTTTTCACCCACCATAAATGATAAATCACGTGCTTTCTGATCTGCGTAACTCTTCTGTCTGGACTGTGCTGTGCGATGTCGCTCCTGAATTAACTTTACCTCTTCCAAGGCATGCTTCACCAAATCAGTACCATATAACTTAGCCTCACAGGGCTCAAACCATCCAATGGGCGAACGACATCGCCGACCATATAAAGCCTCAAACGGAGCCATCTCGATGCTGGATTGGTAACTGTTGTTATAAGCAAACTCGGCCAAAGGAACGATCCCACTGACCTCCAAAGTCAATCACACATGCCCTGAGCATATCCTCCAAAATCTGAATTGTCCGTTCTGACTGCACGTCAGTCTGCGGATGAAATGTTGTGCTAAGCTCTACACGCGTCCCCAATTCACTCTGTACTGCTCTCTAAAAATGTGAAGTAAATTGAGGGCCTCTATCTGATATGATGGAAATGGACACACCATGTAACCGGACTATCTCCTGAATATATATTTGGGCCAACCTCTCTGAAATATACGTAGTCACAACCGGAATGATGTGTGCTGACTTAGTCAACCTGTCCACAATGACCCAAACTACATCAAACTTCCGCAAAGTCCACGGCAACCCAACTACAAAGTCCATAGTAATGTGTTCCCATTTCCACTCCGGTATAGTCATCTGCTGAAGTAGGTCACCTGGCCTCTGGTGCTCATATTTAACTTGTTGGCAATTTAGACACCTAGCTACATACTCAACTATGTCCTTTTTCATTCGCTGCCACCAATAATGCTGGCCCAAATCACGATACATCTTCGTAGCACCTGGAGAATAGAATACTGAGAATTGTGTGCCTCCTCTAGGATCTTTTTCCTCAGTTCATCCACATTAGGAACACAGACGATCCTGGAGTGGCAGAACACCATTCGCGCCAATAGTAACTTCCTTGGCACCACCTCGTAGTATCGTTTCTCACAGAACCATTAAGTGTGGATCATCATACTGGCGAGCCTTGATCTGCTCAAATAGTGAAGACTGGGCCATAAACAATGCGAGAACTTGGCTGGGCTCTGAAATATCCAACCGCACAAGTTTGTTAGCCAAGGACTGAATATCCACAGCAAATGGCCTCTCCTCTACTAAAATGAAAGCCAAACTACCTATACTCTCCACTTTCCTACTCAAGGTGTCTGCAACCATGTTTGCTTTCCCCGGATGATACAGGATAGTAATATCATAATCTTTTAGTAACTCAAGCCATCTGCGCTGCCTCAAATTTAGATCCCTCTGCTTGAACAAATGCTGCAAACTGCGATGATCGGTGTAAACTTCACAAGACACCCCATAAAGATAATGCCTCCAAATCTTAAGAGCATGAACAATCACAGCTAACTCCAAATCATGCACTAGATAATTCTTCTCGTGGGGCCTCAGCTGACGTAAAACATATGCAATAACTCGCCCTTCCTGCATCAGTACACAACCCAAGCCGATGCGTAAAGCGTCACAATACACTGTATACATCCCCGAACCGGAAGGTAACACTAACACTAGTGTTGTAGTCAATGTTGTCTTGAGCTTCTGAAAGCTCACCTCGCAATCATCGGACCATCGGAACGGAGCACCCTTCTGGGCTAATTTGGTCAAAGGTGCTGCAATAGATGAAAAGCCTTCCACGAACCGATGATAATAACCTGCTAAACCTAGGAAACTCCTGATCTCAGTCGCTGAAGTGGGACAATGCCAACTCTGAACTGCCTCAATCTTTTTGGGATCGACTTTAATACCGTCACCCGATATAATATGCCCCAAAAATGTTACAGACTCTAGCCAGAACTCACATTTGGAGAACTTAGCATATAGCTTTTGTTCTCGCAACGTCTGAAGCACCACTCTCATATGTTGCTCGTGCTTCTCCTTACTGCACGAATAGATCAAAATGTCATCAATGAAGACAATGACAAACGAATCAATATACGGCCTGAATACCCTGTTCATCAGATCCATAAATGTTGTCGTGGCATTAGTTAAACCAAAAGACATCACCAGAAACTCATAATGACCATATCTAGTCCGGAAAGCAGTCTTCGGAATATTTGAATCCCGAATCTTCAACCGATGGTACCCGACCTCAAGTCAATCTTAGAGAACCCTCTAGCACCCTGCAACTGGTCAAATAGATCATCAATACGCGGCAACGGGTACTTGTTCTTAATAGTGACTTTGTTTAATTGATGATAAACAATACACATTCGCATTGTTCCATTCTTCTTCTTCACAAATAATACTGGTGCACCCCAAGGCGATATACTCGGTTTGACGAACCCTTTGGCTAGTAACTCCTCAAACTGTTCTTTCAATTCTTTCAATTCTTTCAGAGCCATGCGATACGGTGGAATAGATATAGGCTGGGTAGCTGGAGCCAGGTCAATACAGAAATAAATATCACTATCCAGTGGCATACCTAGAAGATCTTAAGGAAATACATCGGAGAACTCCCGAACTACAGGCACTGAATCAATAGCCGGAGTCTCTGCAGTAGTATCCCGAACATAGTCCAGATAAGCTAAACAACCCTTCTCAACCATGTGTTGAGCCTTCATAAAAGAAATAACCCGATTAAATGCACTAACAGACAAACCCTTCCACTCCAGTCTAGGCAACGCTGGAATAGCCAAGGTGACAGTCTTGGCATGACAATCTAGAATAGCATGATATGGAGATAACCAGTCCATACCCAGGATGATTTCAAAGTCGGTCATCTCAAGCAATAAGAGATTTGTTCTAGTCTCATAACCACAGAATGTAATAATACAGGATCAGTAGATCCGATTCACAACAACATAATCGCCCACAAGAGTGGACACATAAACATGAGTACTCAAGGACTCACGAGAAACACCCAAGAATTAAGCAAATAGAGATGACACATATGAATACGTAGATCCTGGATCAAGTAATACTGAGGCATCTTTGCCGCAAACAGAAATAATACATGTAATCACGGCATCTGAGGCTTCCGCATATGGTCTGGCATGAAAAGCATAGAATCGAGTTGGAGCTTTAACTGGCTGGCCTCCACCTGGTTGACCTCCACCTCTAGGACGACCTCTACCCACCTGTCCTCCACCTCTTGCTGGTCGGACGACTGGTGGAGCAACTGGTGTAGTAATCATAAGTTGTTGACCCTGTTGCATTAGTCTACCCCGAAGCCTGGGACAGAATCTCCGTATGTGACTGGGATCCCCGCATTCATAACAACTTTTCGGTGCGATAAGCTGCTGACTAGAAGTCTTGCCCTGGTGACCTGAAAAGCCGGTGAGCGGTAAGAACTCTCTGGTATAGCACTGAAATAAGGTCGCACTGGAGCACCCCGAGGAGACGGTGGTGCTGGATATGGGGGCCTGCTGGACTGCCCTCTCACTAACTGACCTCTGCTCCTAGACGGAGCACCTCTGAACTCTCCAGAATACTTGAACCGCTTATCTCTCATAACCTGCTCTCGGCTCCGCTGACGTACACCCTCAATCCTGCGGGCTATCTCCACGACTAACTCATAAGAAGTACCCATCTCAACCTCTCGGGCCATAGTGGCCTGAATGCTAGTATGTAAACCCGTAACGAACCTCCGCACTCTCTCCGCCTCAGTAGGGAGTATCATAAGTGCATGGCGAGATAATTCAGAGAATTTCGCCTCATAATCGGTCACTGACATCTGACCCTACTGGAGCTGCTCAAACTGAAACCGCAACTCTTTCCTCTGGGAGGGTGGAATATACCTGTCCAAGAAGATATGGGTGAACCTGTCCCAAGTCATGGGAGGAGAATCTGCTAGTCTGTCAAGAATATAAGACTTCCACCATCTACGAACTCTGCCCTCTAGCTAAAAAGTAGCAAAGTCAACCCCATGAGACTCCAATATACTCATGTTGTGCAGTCTGTCCCTGCACCGATCAATGAAGTCCTAGGGATCCTCATGTCGCTTGCCCCAAAAGACAAGAGGATGTAGTCTAGTCCATACATCCAATAGTTTCTACGGATCCAAGGCTCTAGCTGGCCTGGGCTCAGGTGTAGCCGCTGCCACTGGCTAGGCTCCACCCACGGGTAGTGCACCCTAGGTCTGATATACAGCAGTTGCATGTCCATGAGCCTGTGCGGTAGGGGTCTGTGCTTCCCCCGCCTGCCTGAGATGTGGCTGGGTCTGCTGGAAATAAACCAGCTTGAGTCATAGTATCCATGAACCGCATCATACGACCCATGACATCCTGGAATCTCGGTGCAGATGTGAAATCCACCGGAGCTGGCTCTGCCACAGACACCTCACCCTGCTCCTCAATAATGGGATCCTCTGCTGGACCCACTGGAAGCATAACTGGAATAGTCCTGGGACGTCCTCGTCCCATACAACGGGCTGGAGCCCTCCCTCGGCCTCTAGCAACTGGGGGAGTAGCTCTTCCCTAGTCTGGAGCCTCATTCGAGCGCGTTCTCACCATCTGTGTGAGAGTAAGAGAAAGATATTTAGTACTTCATTAATTGCACGATGGAAGATGAAGAAAGGTAGTTTCCTAACACCCTATAGCCTCTCGAAGATAAGTACATACGTCTCTGTACCGATCCGCAAGACTCTATTAGGTCTGCTTATAACTTATGAGACCTACGTGAACTTAGTGCTCTGATACCATGTTGTCACGACCCAATTTCACCTAAAGGTCGTGATGGCGTCCCACACTACAGCTAGGCAAACCAACTAATAAATTAAACATATATCAAGTATTTTCAGAATAATTCTCTAAGAAATTTTATTATTTTATTAGCAATATTAAGAAATTAGAAAAGATACCGATTAACTTAAATCCAAGAAAATAATACCATTCTAAATTCTACCAATGTGTGTGCCAAGACCTGGTGTCACAAGTGTATGAGCATCTAGTAGATTATACAAAACTCCAAATATTGTCTGAAATAAAAATAGACATAATGAAAATACAAGGAGAGGCACCGGTAGCTGCAGAACGGCTCAGAAAGGCAGCTCACCACTACGCCTTTGCATAACGTGGATGTGCCATGATAGGTCCTCCACTAGTGCCTCTTTCAGATCCTGCACAAAAAGTGCAGCAAGTGTAGTATGAGTATGTAAACAACGTATACCCAGTAAATATCAAGCCTAATCTCAAAGGGATAGAGACGTGATAGTCGACTTTCACACTCACTAAGGGTCAACACTAATAAATAGAATAAAATAGAATTATTTAAATCATCATGATTCATAGAGTTAACAATAATTTTATTCAATTAGCAGAAATAATAAAAAAAATTTAAATGCAATAATTTCCAATCCATTAATTAAATCCACCACAAGCTACAATTAAAACATCGGGGTATCGTGTAATTATTATTATTAGGAATAATTTCTACCGAGGTCGTACGGTCCGATCCAGAGTGTCATGTACACTGTCGAGGGACGTGCGGCGCGATCCATAGATGCATCTATACTGCCGAGGCGTTCGGCCCGCACCACAAGAAAGGAGGATATTTTCTTATGTACCTCCGGAATGAGAGTATATTTATTGTAAGATTAATTTGAGAGGATGAACAACTTATTTTAATAATTAATTAATTTAAACAGAAAATTAAGTATATGATATTCCCATATTTTACTATCTTCCCTAACAATTCACAATATATATATACCAAATAATTTAATTAAATAAAAGATACAATTTACACAAGTAATTCATGCTTTGAGTTCTAACTACCCGAACTTTAGCATTACTAGTAGGTACGCACGGACTCTCGTCACCTCGTGCGTACGTAGCCCCCACAATTAGCAATAATTATTAATTTAATTATCTATGGGGTAATTTCCCCCTCACAAGATTAGACAAGAGACTTACCTTGTCTCAAAGTCTGCTTTTTCGATAAAAAATGTCGCGAAAACCTCAATTTGATGCCGAAAAATCCGAAACTATCCAAATGTTATACAAAATAATTAATACATGTTCGAAATTTTCAGATGAAAACGTTACCCATAATCTCTAGAACTCAAATATATAATTTCTATCCAATTCTATAACCATTTTCATGATTAAAAACTCATTTTTATAAAAATCTAGGTTTTTCATCTAAATCTTTGATTTCTAAGATTTACTAGTTATAATATGCCCATAATCAATGTATTTAACTCAAGGTGTCTAGAATTAACTTACCTCCAAGATGCTACTTGAAACCCCTTCTCAAAAGCTCTGAAATCGCCTAACAATAGAAGAAAAATGGACTAAAAATGGACTGAGCTTAGTCTATTTTAAGGTTCTGCCCAACAGTGATTTCCGTACCTGCGGAGACTTAGCCGTACCTGCGGTTCCGCATCTGCGGAAAGAGCCTCGCAGGTGCGAGATTCCCCTCTCAGACTGGCTCCGCACCTGGGCCCAAAGGACCGCACCTGCGTGTCCGCTTCTACACCCAAATCCTTCGCACCTGCAGAAATTGTCCGCTTCTGCGAGTGTCGCACCTACGGCTCGCCAAGCGCAGGTGCGATTCTAACAGTAGCTGGGAGCTTCAGTTTTGGCTCCCAATTTCCAACTTGGTCCGAGCCTCGTCCGATTGACACTCGGGGCCTCCGGGACCCTGCCTGAACATACCAAGAAGTTTGAAATCATGAAACGGACTCGCTCGAACCCTCGGAACGTGTAAAACAACATCAAAACTAAGAATCACACCTCAAACCAAATTGATTCAACTTAAAATTTAAGTTCTTAAATTTACTTCCAATGCGCCGAAACATACTTAAACTACTCGGAATGACACAAAATTTTGCGTGCAAGTCTTAAATTACTATACGGAACTATTCTCAGACTCGGAATTCCAAACGGATTTCAATTACTCCACAACCTACTCCAAACCAAATTTAAAGAACTTTAAACCTTCAAATAGTTGATTTTTACTATTAAGCGCCAAAACGCTTTCGGGTTATCCAAAACTCGATCCGAACATGCGCCTAAGTATGAAATCATCATACGAACCTATTGGAACCGACAAATCCCGATTCCGGGGTCGTTTTCTTAAAATATTGACCGAAGTCAAACTTGCCCATTTTAAAGTCAACTTAAGGAACCAAGGGTTGCGATTTCAACCCAAACACTTTCAAATCCCGAACCAACCATCCCCGCAAGTCATAAATCAATAAAAATATATACGAAAAGTTTTATTTTAGAGAACGGGATTATAAAAGTCAAAATGACTGATTGGGTCATTACAAAATAGATCAAAAATTTAATACACGATACATTTGCTCAATTTCAAATAGGACATGGACATGCAATTTGGACGTTTTTCCTAGTGGAGTATCTTTTAAAAATGAATTTAAATGCTTAAAACAACTAGTCATTCAATGATGTTTGGAATGGCCAATTTGGTAACCATCAATTGTACCAGAAGTTTTCTACTTTGTTCCACACAAATATAATGTTTTATGAGTCGTGTGGATCAATAAACTGACCTAAAATCACGTCATTGAATCATATTCCACTATTTGGGAAGGGGGAAAAAAATTAGCTATCATCACACATGTAATGCTTCTAAATCTTATAAGTTATTAGTATTACATTTGAAGTACTTTTCTTTTGTATTTTTAATTAATTTAACATCTATCCTAGGGGAAGTAAGGTAAGAAGTCCCTTTACACGATCCCTTTATTTCTTCATCTTATTCAATAGTAGAACATTAAGTCGAGTTTACGTACATGAAGTAAATTTAGATCAACGGATAATGTGTAAATTTGGAGTTTTGGGGGAGAATGAAGTGCACCGGTACCAATGGTTAAGTATGCTATTTAAAATATATTTATAATTTATAATGTATTTAAAGATTAACTAATTTGTCCAAACTTGAGCACTAAATATCTTGAATTTTTGCATCCTCAATTTTTGAGCTACTAATTTGGAATTTAGGACTTAGTGTCCTAAATTTTTTATCTACTAATTTGACATTCAGGACTAAGTGTCCTGAATTTTTGAATTATTAATTTGAAATTCAGGACTAAGTCTATTAATTTAAAATTCAGGACTAAGTGTCTTGAATTTCTAAACTGTTAATTTAAATTCAGGACATAATATTTAAATTTCTGGACATAATTTTCGAACTTTAGGACAAGATGTCCTGAAGTTTGAACCTTAAGGTTTAAATCAAGGTTCAAACTTCAGGACACGACGTCTTGAAGTTTGAGCAAATTGGCTAATGTAAACTGTGAATATATTTTAAATAACATGCTTAAAAGTGGCTACCTGGTGACATTTCCAGGAGTTTTGGGAGTTAAAGTTACGGGTTCGGACGAACCCAATTATTTTTGCTTAGACTTTATATTTGTATTATAAAATTTATCAAATATATGTAAGTATTCAATTGGCAACCCAGTAACTATAGCGACTTAACGAGTTATGGGTTCGGCATCGAGTTTAGAGCCCATAAATTTAAAATTCTGGGTCAGTCGCCTACTATGATTAAGTATGAAAGAAATTAGTAATTGGAGTTTTGACTGTTCAACGAGAAACAGGTTGGCCTATGTGATCTTAAATAGCAGATCTGCATCTGAAAATACAAATAAACAAGAAATAGTAATTAGTAAGTATGATTGAACTGAAAAAAAAAAAAAGAACAGAAGAAGAAGCTGTAGCAACTATCAATAAATAATTCTGCTGATCTACTAGCTAGCAAGTTGTTATGTTACCATCAAAGGATATAGTGCAGTAGATGAGACTACTCTTCTCTTAACCATAGGTCTCGGGTTCGAGACCTGAATATGAAAAAATTCTTGGTAGGGAGCGCTTTCCTTCGAATGGGGTCTTACGCGGTGCGAATGTGAATATAATCGGGCTCCAGTGTAGATACCCGACACCGAATAAAAACCAAAAAAAGTTATTATGTTGGTAGAAATTACTGAGAAAGTGGTTTTATAATTCTTTAAATTTCTTTTTCACATGTGTTTATTAAGACAGCAAGAGAATTTTAATAATTTCCACTTAGGTTTTTCAAACATCCATGACCTCTTCTTTGACCAAAAATGGGGTGCTTATAAAAAGGAGCCAAAAAAAGTACAAAAAAATGAGAGGAAAAAAAAAAGAAATGTGATCTTATATTATTCTAAATTTTAATCCCCAATTACCATTATAAATGCACTAGCTAATCGTGAAGATTTACATAAGTAGACAAGTGGTTTTAATTTGTGATTCTTACATAAACTTGTTGAGGTTTTTTGTTTTTAAGATGAAATAGTCTTAAAATGAGGGTAAATGGGAAATGGAGGGAAAATGAAATTTTTGAGTAAAATTTTAAGTTTCCCCCTCTGGACACATATTGGAAGAGAAAAAAATTTTTGGTGGGTATATATATAATTGTTGTTCTTGTAGCTCTTAAAGAGTTAAGAAGAAAGCAAGCCCCGCGCCGTCATCATCGTCGCTCGGCTTCGACTACGGCTACGGCTACGGCTACGGATTCGGTCAATTGATTGATTAATTTTTTGGAACAAATTTATTTGTTAATAGTAAATATTAACGTAAGATTATCCGCATTTGTAACGGATATTTTTCAATCCGTGTTTGACCACAAGGCAGCCGCCTAATGCTCTTCCTACCATGAATGTGCTTGCTCCACAAACAAGCTAATGCTTGCTCCACCATGGAGGGTGGACAATTGACACACACAATACACAAGACTGAAATCGCTCAACAGATTTGGCTATACATTGCACTCCTTCCTCTCAGCATTTTCATACGATTTTCTGAGTTTCTACTCCTTCGTTCTGTATTGTTTTAACTTCAAACAAAGCAACTGTAAGTGTGATTTGCTACCGAACTTTGTGTTCGCTGAAACACTGGGGTTTGAAGTACCGCTACACCAGTGTGTGATTCGTTCTATCCTGGGAGGAAATAATCCATTACCTTGGGTACTAGGAGAGAATTAAATTCCCTAAGAAAACACTGTGAATTCAGTGGGCTCGAATTAATTATTGTTTCATTACGATAACTTATATTTTGCAGAATTATTATTTACAAATACAGCAATATTGGCGGGACTAACAAAACTTTTAGGGTTGGTTTGGTTACCCGTGGGATTACGATATTAATCTCAATATTAAATTTGGAATTAATATTTATTCGCTGTTTGATTATTGGTACTAGTTAATATCGGGTTAAATTTTATATTATAGTTTTGATATTATTTATTCCTTGTAATAAACGTACGATTATAGATTATAATCTATTTATGCGTAAATCACATCTTGATCATCATTAAGCCTATTTCCATGGTATAATAATCAATTTGTAAGAGACAAAATTATATAAAGAGACAAGACAATGAATTATGAAAAGGATAGATCTTGGCATCTTCTTTAATACTTATACCTAACTTTATCACTATTTATTCATCAATCTAATCTTGAATGACTAGGAACAAATAATTGAACACTCAAAATGTCAATAATACCCCTATCTTACCATTCTAGATTTTTGTTTTTCCATCGGCAATTTCGTCCACATGTTTGAAAGCAAAATACATTAGCAGGACGCCGCATATGGTTTAAAGATTCCATTTCCCACATCAATCATCAATTAAAAAATTATATTCTTTTTGTTTCAGTTTACATAGAGTAGTTTAAATGTGTATAAAGTTTAAGAAAAGAAAATTTTTACTTTTGTGATCTTGAATATATTATAATATTTATGAGATTATAAAATTTTGAAACTTATAATCTTAAATATTCTATGATATTTATGATTATAAAAATTATAATCAAGAATAAAATGAAATTTGTAAATAAAATTATTTAGGTTAATAACAGTTAAATCTAATATTGACTACTAGTTTATAAATGATGGCATACTCAAATTGACAATAATGCCCATCTTACCACTTTAGATTTCTGTTTTATGCAATTTCGTCCACATATTCAAAAGCATAAACCATTGGCAGAATGCCGCATATGGTGTAAAGATTCCCACATCAATCATAAAGGCGGAGCCAGTAATTTAAAGTTTATGAGTTAGAGATTCTAATCATTTTTAAGTTATTGGGTTCTAAATTAATAATTTGTATATGTTTAATGAACTTCATCAAACAAATAGAGAGTTTGAACCAAAGCTATTGGGTTCGACCGAACTCGTAACTCGCTCTCTAGCTCCGCCCCTGATCAATCATCCAACCCCTCTCTTTTTGGGTCAGGGCGGATGCAGCTTGTTATTATCGGGTTTAATACAGCTTGTTATTATCGGGTTTAATATAAATCTACTTTCAATGTAGAATAAAATTTTAGGTTTAAAAATTTATTATAATTCATTTAATATTAAACTTATAAAACTTAAATGTTTGATTCGGATATTACACTCACCAATGTTAGGTGGAAACACAAGCTGGGCCCACTTCATTGGAACGATCCAGCATTTGCCACGTGTAAACTACCTTGGGTGGGTCACCACCTCATGAGTTAAGGATAGGATATGCGTACTTAATTGAATGTTTTAATAAAACGAAGAGTTAATACAACTTAATTAGGTAAAAATCAATCCCTTGCACACTCGTAGCCCCTTTTGGCTAAGTTATAAAAATCAGTTTATTTTTAGAAGTGTTTTTTTTTCTCAAAAGTACTTTCGGTGAGAAGCAGTTTGTGTTTGGCTAATTAATTTGAAAAACATTTTTGAGTAGCAATTTAGCCAAGTTTTAAAAAACTACTTCTAAGTGTATTTCTTTCAAAATTGCTTTTCAAAAAGTACTTTTGGAGAGAAATTATTTTTTTCTATTCTCCAAAATTTCTTCTGCTTCTCCTCAAAATCATTTTTTTCCTTTCAAGAGTTTGGCTAAACATCTTAATTTTAGAAAAAAATATTTTTGACAAAAAAAAAAACGATTTTTGCTTCAAGATAAATTTGGTCAAGCAGGCTATAATACTAGTAGTAGTTTCCTTTGGAATTTCATACCCCACACGCACTCCTTCTTCATTAAATGGTCAACTTTGTCCCTTGTGTTATGCCATATTGAGTAATTTTGGCATCTGTTAATTTTTATTCTAATAAATCTTCGTCGTTAAGAAAAAAAAAATTATTTTTGCGTAAGAGAGCTTTTACTTTAGGTAACTTCAATTATAGTTAGAATTTGCGGGGTAACATTGGACCTTTTCCTCAAAACATTTGACACGTGGAGTCCATCCGTTTTGCCTTGAATCTCCGGTAATGACAATTACAAATACGATATGATACAATTACAAATACGATATGATTTGCTAAGGGTAAATATATGAATGAACTAAAGTGAAATAAATAAGGCAAAAATGAGCAACTTAGAATATTATACGAGCAAATTTCCACTTTTTTTTTTACTTCGATAGATAAGCTTCACGACCCCACCTTAATAAAAAAAGTTAACTAAATAATCTCAATTTTACTACAAACTCCTATGTCTAATTATAACAAAATTGAGTTGATAATTTAAAAAGAAAAGAAAATACTTACTATGTTACACCTGATTAATCTTTATTACTGAGAAATTAATACTTCTTTAAATTGAATATAACATAAATCTAACTTAAAAAATCAGATTTTTCAATACTAGAATATTCGAGTATATATCCATGAAAATAGGTGATTTTTTTTTAGGAAAGAGATAAAAATAGTAGACATGGACTGACGTGGATCCATGCTGTTTTGGTCCTACCAATTATGACTGTCTCTATTCACTTTAACGTGTAATGGTAGGCTCCCCTTGAGTAGTTATTTGTCCAAAAGGATAAAATTGTCCACTTTTTTTCCCCCAAAATTCTGGTACTATATATATAAAGCCAGTTCTAGAATTAAATTAGTCACATTACAAATATTGTAACAAAACCTTAGTAAGCTTTTCTTTTTCTTCTTATTCATAAAGTTATTAAATAATTAGGGTTATTATGGTTAGAGTAATGGCTAGGAAACCATTGAATCATCGGATTTTAACGTGTGATATGCCGGAATTAATGGTGTTTTCCGGCGACTCCGCGATAAATATTTCCGATACGGTGTTCGGGTTTTTAGACGACGAGTCGCCGGAAAGTATTGGTGTTGATTTTTGTGTTGAAAATGAAGAAGATGAAGATGAAGAAAAAGAAGGTTCTGAAAATGTTGAAGATAATCAATTTTGGGAAACTCAACATCAGCTTTTACAAGTATGTTTTCTCCTTTCTTTAATTTCTTAATCTTATTTTTTTTTTTAATGAATAAGTATAACGATAAACCAATGAAACTTTACAGATTTTAGCAAAGATTTTCTGGGAAATTTTGAAAACTTTTGTTTGTAACATGAGAAGGGAAAGAACCTTTATTTTATTAGAGAATCAAAGAAAGTTCCAATTGAATAATTTGAATTCAATATTGTGTTAACAAAAAAGAACTAAATTGAAAGTAATTAATTAAGGGTTTATTTTAAAGTTGATACTTTTTTCCGAATATAGCTCATTATGTCTTCATTTCCTTGATTTTCTCCTACCCGTTAACTCCAATTTCTAAACGGCATTATTTCCTAGTTTTTTAATTTTTGTTTCTTTTATATTAACTTATATACATTGAATTGATAATATATATTTTTTACACCATGTGACCTATATTCAGCCATTAATCTTTACATTAGGGTAGGATGCGCTGTCATTTCCCGGGCATGAAGCCATGAACACGGGATGCTTTGTGCACCGGTTACCCTTTGACACTATTAAATTATTAAATATCACTGCTTATATTATGAATAATTACGCGTAGCGTAAAGAATTGTTTTTTTACGTTCGTTCTAGTTTAGTTCATGCATAATTTAATTAGGGGACATGTAACTTAACTATTTTTGCTATTTGAACTGCAGGGTATACTATATCGGACTACTACCTTAGAATCACAAATCCGAAGCATTACAAAAGAGACAGTAAAAGAAGCAAAGCTGCAGTCCGAAATTAATGGCATTTGCACTTGCCGGAAAACCGCCGACGACGGCTGCCGGAACTGCCTTATGAAGGAGGTGTGTAGTCGTTTACAAACTGCTGGTTTTAACTCTGCAATTTGCAAGTCCAAGTGGAGAAGCTCTACAGATATTCCTTCAGGTAATTAATTATTTCCTAAATCTGTTTTTTTAAAACTCTTGTTGGAAATAGGGGTTTGCTATAATTTGTTTTAAGTGTTAAGAAATTCACTAAATAAGGATAAATAATTTATCCATAACTCAGCTAGTTGTTACTGGTTAGAATCCAAAAACTCAAAATTTGGGATATGCCTCTGTTTGGAAGATTATTACTTAATTAGTAAAAGACAAATTCTTTATAATATATAAATGATTACTTTATATCTAGATGAACAACTTCAACACCAACTATTAATCTAGCTTAATATATTTGAATAAATAATTATCTCTGATTACGACAACAGTCTAAAAATCTCTAGTGTATGGCAATGACATAGTCTTGATATTTCTTATATATACAGCTGGAAAATTAGTTGTTTGTGGCTATCCCTTAAGAACAAATGTATGACAAAGACTTTAAGAAATGATCTCCTTATTCAAGAAAAATCAAACAAAATCATATCTTTTTCTTTAGTTACTTGTTTTTTTTATCAAGTGATATTGTTGTTTTTAATTAGCCACGTAAGTGAAGTATATCATGATTTTTATGCGTAGAACTAGTTCAAAGTTCTAATTAATTGGTGGCAAGTGAAAAATATCTAGAATAACCTTTAATTAACGCTTTTATTAACCATGTTACAGGTGAACATACATTTATAGATGTGATCGATTCTTCAAATCCTAAAAAAGGAGAAGTAAGAGTTATCATCGAGTTAAATTTTCGAGCTGAGTTTGAGATGGCAAGAGCATGTGAAGAATACAACAGATTAGTAAAATGTTTGCCGGAAGTATTCGTTGGAAAAATTGAGAGATTATTATCTTTGATCAAGATTTTATGTGCAGCCGCGAAGAAATGCATGAAAGAGAAGAAAATGCATATTGGACCATGGCGAAAGCAAAAATACATGCAAGCTAAGTGGCTAAAAACACGAGAACGTATGGCGGCCAAGCTACCGTTGTCCGTCGTCGTCGACGAGTATTTTAGCCGGCCACCACGGCCGAGGGCATCTATGCTCACCGTCGATTTGCTGGAAAATATTCCGAATTTACATCTCACGGCAGTTGAAGTAGTATGAGTTATGTTAATTGATGTATACAATTGGGAAAAAATTATAATTGTTTTTTCGTTGTTTTTCTTTAAGCTTTTGGGCTTAATAGCTTGGAGAGTAGAGTTTATAATATAACCTATGAATAGTGATTGCAAGTCTGCGGCTTGGTTTGTGGTTAGATCTTAAATGAATAGTGATTGCAAGTTTAAAAGTTATTGACCTGTGGCTGCTCAGAATTTGTTAAATGAAGAAAAGAAAAAAAAATTACCTCCTTTTTGTGGTTCTTGGCGCAAATAATCAAATCTATGTATTAAGGGATTAAACCCAATTAACAATAATATTTCTAGATGCGAGTTATAAAAGCGTGATTAAAGTTGTAGAAAAATAATAATGGGGTGTGACAATCATCCCAAATAACATAAGTGATAAATGAGCATTAAATAGCAATGATCAATAATAAATGGCATTTGGGTAAATAAAGAAATGATTCACAATAAAGGAGAAGATAGATATTATTCCTCTAACAATGATGAATGACAAATAAATCATTGGATGTTCATATTATCCTCGGATCTCGTAGAAGTCTAGAATAATGTGGACAAAAATCTTGATAAAAAGTGTTGTTTGTCCCTTGGTAAGGGAGAGAATCTTTATATCAAAGTGTGTTTTTACAAATGAATATCACATGCCCTACATCACGGTCTTTATATATATATATATATATATATATATATATATATATATATATATAAGACATGCTCCTAACAAACCCTAATAGTACAAGTGTAGAGAATATCCAATAGAATATTCCCTTTAATATTCTTTTTTGAAAACTAGTCATTACACCTCTGCAAATGGTGCTCGGTATCGACCATTGTTGACATCTCGACCACGAACCTCGTTGCTTCTTGGTCGACCTCGACTAACCCTTTCCTTAGTGCTATATTGCCCTAAATATCCTAGGGCAGATTTTGTCCTATACAGTTAATCCATCCGCTTATTGAGGTCGGTCTCAGACGACCTTGATGAGTGGATTTTATTTGTCGTGGTCGAGAAGATTGGATGAGTGGGTCGGGTCGTGATATTTGAGGTTATGTATTTTAGGGGCATGTCGCAACTTTTGGGGTTATGTATTTTCTGGATCAAAGTGACGTCATGAACATCATGCGTCATTATGGTGCATTTTTTCGATGCTTTGCGTCGTTTCGCGTGCGTCTGTTGATTTCTTCAACAAAATAGAGGATACTTGTTCTTTGGTGAGATCATTTCCTTTCACAGCGGTGTCGTAGTGAGTCACATGATCTTCAGGGTTAGTCGTGCCATCATACATTCTTAGGTAGGGCGGCATTTTGAAGGTTTTCGGTATGGCATGTGGGGATGCATCATCACTGTATGGCTGCTCGACGAACCGACCGGCACCTCTCATCGGCAACAGTTTAGGGGCGTCTGGTATTTTATCGACCCTTTCTTGGTGCTCTTTCATTTGATCTCGGACCACCTTGTTCTCGTTCTCCATTTCCTCCATCCTTTTCAAAATGGCTAATAGAGCGTTGTCACCTAAATTATCATTGACATTGTGAGTAATACCTGTCATTGGAGGCGGAGGGAGTTGGTTACACTGTTAGTCCACATGTTGTACAGTGCAAATCCTTGCATTTTCTACAGCAGCGTCCCGGGTGGGCTTATTGAGGACGCTAGTCAGTGCGTCGGTTAGCCATGCTTCGAGGAGCTTTTTTTACAACTGGGGGCATCTCTTCCCCCACAGATGTGGAGGCTCCCTGACCGAGGGATTTTGTGATGCTGCAATGAGGGGGAGGTGACTCATCTCACCTAGGGGAGGCATTGGGCGTTGCGCCTTCGTCTGCTGTTTCGCAGCTTTCGTTGATGACATTCATGAGATTACTTGGGAGGTCATTGATTATCCTTGAGCTTTTTTCTATGTTACTTGTCATGTTGGGATTTGTGCACACAAAGAAAGGAGATCTTGTTCTTCCTTCCTTTTTTATTTTTTACGTTTGTGAGCCGTGTTAGTGATAGATTTAGAAGAAACTAAAAATTTAACTAGGAAATCCCCACAGACGGCGCCAAAATGTGTGGTTCTTAGCTCAAATAATCAAATCTATGTATTAAGGAGTTAAACCTAGTTAACAATAATATTTCTAGCGAGTTATGAGAGCGTGATTAATGTTGACCAGATCTGGTAGAAAAATAATAATGGGGTGTGATAATCATCTCAAATAACGTGAGTGATAAATGAACATTAAATAGCAATGAATAATAATAAATGGTATTTGGGTAAATAAAGAAATGATTCACCCAATAAAGGAGAAGATAGATATTATCTTCCTGACAATGATGAATGGCAGACAAATTCTTGGATGTTCGAATTATCCTCAGATCTGGTGGGAAGTCTAGAATAATGTGGACAAGAATCTTGATAAAAATATATTTTTTATCCCTTGGTAAGAGAGAGAGAATCTTTTTATCAAAGCGTATTCTTCCAAATGAATATCACATGCCCTACATCAGTGTCTCTTTTCCTATATATATGAGACATACCCCTAACAAATCCAGTACAAGTGCAGAGAATATCCAATAGAATATTTTCCTTAATATCCTATTTTGAAAACTAAATGTTACAGCTCTGCTAATGGTGCTCGGTATCGATCATTGTTGACATCTCTACCACGAACCTTGCTGCTTTCTGGTCGACCTCGACTAACCCTTTCCTTAGTGCTATATTGCCCTAAAAGGGCAGATTTTGACCTATACAAATCGAACACGAATCTGTACCGTGACAGGGTACTATTCTACCACTAGACCACTAATGCTTGACATTGCATTTTCTGTTATGTTCATAACAAAATGAAAGATTAATGTTGCGTTTCACTAAGATAATTATCAGACCTGGTTGTTAATATATTATTATATTAAGATTTAAGTTGAGCTGTGAAAATGCCATGATCAATGTGGTAAGTTTGATCAATTTTCACCCAAAATGTGTCATTTATCCGCAATATTGACAAGATTGAGGCTTTCTCTACCATCTATACGTCAACTTAAACATTAAACAACGACATACTAGTGTAATCCTACAATTGAGCAGGGCGGCTCTAAGGCTAGGCTAGTGAAGCCGTTGCTTTGGGCTCCAAAATTTGAAGGCCTCAAATTTATTTTAAATTATTACTGTTGCTATTACTACTACTATTTTATACCAATAAGTTCATAAATTATGATAATTTTCTTTACTCAATAATTAATATATTTGATTCACTCTTCAATTTTAATTTTTATCTTTTTTATATAGGAATTAAGTTATATACATCGACATCATAATAAATTTCTTTTACAATATTCTTTGAAACTGCATGAACGCAAAAGCATTCATGCATTAGTTTTCTTTTAGTGTAACTCAACATATTATATTAGGTTATTTATAATTTATTTGAGATACTAACTAATGAGTGCTACTTAATAGAATGAACTTTAATTATCGTTTAAATTGATCAGAAAGTGTAAATATTTTTGACATTATCAATGCTCGAAACTTAAACTATTTATGTTATGGATGTTCTTTGCTTTTTCTCGTCTGTAAGGATAGCCAAATCAAAATTCACTTTGAGTTTCAGACTTCAACGTCCGATAATCCACCATTTTATTCTTCGTGCTCTTCTTCCTAGGTTTTTTATTTTTAAATTGGATATTTTTGTCTTAAATGATTAATTTATTATTTAAAAAATAATTTTTTTTATTTGTGTACGAACTTTATAAAATAAATTTAAGGGCCCCTCAATATGATTTTGTCTTAGGCCATGAGATCCGTTGAATCACTCATGCAAGTGAGATCTAAAAAAAGTTGTACGTTTGAAGACATTACTCCTACCTTGTGAAATGCATACGCAATATGAAATACATTTCAGTCACAAGCTAGTTAGGTCAGTTACAACAAAACTTTATAGTAACTCATTCTACTTTGTTTGGGGCCTATCTTCATCTAGTGTTATTAACGGGAAAAGAATGAGAGAAAAGAAGGAATGAGAAAGGGCTAACTTGGGCTTATAACACGAACCACAATGCTTTTATGAGAAAATTATAACTAAAAACAACAAATCACATCTATAACTAATCAACTGTGTTGTGTTTTGAAGGAGTTATTAAAAAATAAGGAAGAACTAAAATTGTCAATACTGGTACTAAGAATAAGAGGATCATATAATTCTTTTTTTTCCAAATTTGTTACATGATTGTACTGTAGTCTACTAGTCTCGCTAGACTCTGCATATTTATAGTTAATTAGTTCAATTTGAAGAAGAAAATTATTCTTAAAATTATGCTCAAAGTCATAGTTCATTGCCAAAATTGACTTAAGAAAGCATTTATATTTCAATGTAGGACTTTGTCGCATTGTAGGAATGCCCTCTGCCTTTTCTTTTCCCTTTTTGGTTCTTTTTGCGCAAGTTAAATGGGGCAATGATTTTATCAAAGTAAAAAAAGAGTGAGTATATATATAATGCAATATAAAACTATTCATTTGTCGAAGTTATAGGAAAGCAATTAAGTTATTTCGCTTCAAGTAGAATTTGATATTCTTATAGCCTGTTTTGCCAAGCTTTTAAATTTGCTTATTTTGAGAAGTGATCTTTTCAAAAGTGTTTTTCAAAAAAGTACTTTTGGTGAGAATCGTTTTGTGTTTGGCTAATTAATTTAAAAAATACTTTTGAACAGTAATTAGTGTTTGGCCAAGCTTTTGAAAACTGCTTCTAAGTGTATTTTTCTCAAAAACGCTTCTCAAAAAAGTGCTTCTTGAGAGAAACTATATTTTTCTGTTTCTCAAAATCTGTTTCTATTTCTCCTCAAAAGCACTTTTTTTTTTCTGAAAGCTTGATCAAACAACTCAATTTTTGGTCAAAAGTGCTTTTGGTAAAAAAAAAAAAAAAAACACTTTTGGCCCAGAAAAAGTTTGGCCAAACAAGCTATTATTGTGAAAACTTACACTGAAAACAGAATTGGCAAAAGAATTGCGGTGAACGTGGATCGAACACGTGACCTTCAGATCTTCAGTCTGACGCTCTCCCAACTGAGCTATCCCCGCAATATTTTCAAATGAGATTTAATACTCTAAAGGATTTTGGTCGCACATCATAAAATTCGTCTCTTCTAGATTTCACTTATATACTTCAAAATGACATCATAATCAAAGAGAAGTACTCTTTGCACTTGGAAAAATACATGCATATCTAATTATTCATCTTAGCTTGGATAATTATCGGCGATGGCAAAAAAAAAAAATAATAATAATAATAATAATAATAATAATAATAATAGCATAGAGAGGAACAAAACATTTGGACAAAAATATGGTATTTTCTCATACACTCGAGAATGTAAAAATGTATTCAATCTCATCCTTTTATTCAAAATTTATTTCTACCACTTGCCTCAAGGTTGGCCTAGCATCTAGCTACTTCTACGGAGAACTTACACTGGAATTTAAATAAGGGGATTCAAGAAAAAGAAGATAATGCCACAATTGAGGTTGATGCTTAATATACTTAAAAGAAATTTTTAAACGCCTTTTACTACTAAACTAGAAGTTACACTTGTGTCAAAGAGAATTCAACATTTTAAATATACATAAGAAGAACTTGACAAATACAATGTGTACTATTTGGCATTTATGATATACATAAGAAAAACAAGAACTCCTTAATACTATCCCCAAATATTAGTTAAAACTGATTTTAGATAATCCAGTCCAAAATTGGGCTACTGTTTGATTGTTTGTTGAGATTTTTACATATATGTACTACATTAGAAACTAATACACCCTCATTGTTTAGGTTTTAACTTAATTGCAAGTCGATATACAATTTATCAATTATATACAAATTAGTATTAATGAGTATCTCTTTATAGTAGAAATTGAATAGGGAATCTAAATTATTCACTCTTCTCTCTCTCTCTCTCTCTCTCTCTCTCTCTATATATATATATATATATATATATATATCATCACATTCTCTTTTCTTTCCCAACCCTATTTTTCTTCCTTCGATTTTCTCTATTTTTCTCTCTTTTCTCATCTATTTTATCCTTTTTATTTCCAGGAAATTCATCAATATATATCAATCGTTTTACTATAGAGTTTTAACTTAACAATTTCCTATCATGTTGCACAATTGGTGTTCAAATTGAAATTGTCAATCAATAAATTTTGAAGGTGTTTGACTCTCCGCCATTGACAGCTATTAAAAAGCTTCAAAGCATTGAATTCGAATTTGGATTTTCAAAAAATATTATTTGTTTGAATTGAGTGTTGTTATTCTTTAGAGTTTATATCTCAATTTTTAGGGTGTTTGGTGAAGACTAAAGTTGATTTTGGCTGAATTTCAGATTGAAACTCGAATAAGAAAAAGAAGAACACATGACATTCAATATACATACAAAGTTGTATGTAAATTGAATTTAAGTTGTATTATGTTACTGTTATATATATTTTTATTTGAATGTTGTATGAAAGTTGAAAAATAGTTGTATAATGTATGAATCATTGTATGAAATTTGTATTTAAATTATAAATACTATCTTTTTATATAAAGTTGTTGATATGTATCAAAATTATATTAAGAGAGAAAGTTTTGATTGGAATTTCTGAGAAAGAAGAACACACCACATATAAAATATATACAAATCATATACAAAATATATACAAAAGACATATTTGTATAAAATTTATACGAAAATTGTATTTAAGTAGTATGATGTTGTAGTTATATTTAACTGGGTAAAAATAAGATATAAAGATTATAGATAAGTTATAAATAAGTTGTATACTTTATAATTAGTGGTATAAAATTTATTTTTAGTTTATATATTGTTGTAGATGTATGAAACTTATATTAATTTGTACGAAATTTATTTTTAATTCGCATGCAGGAGAGAATAGGGAAAGAGGAGAGAAGAGAATAAATAAATAAATGGTATAAATGGATCCCCTAATTTAAGGTACTAATAATGGATTGTATATGGATGAAGGAGACAGAGAATAAAGAAAGGGGTGAGGAGAGGAAAGAGGATAATGGTGTAACTGGATCCCCTAATTTAAGGCACTAATAATTAATTGTATATAAATTGTAAGAAAAATATAGTTAGGTCGGGTAATATACAAATCTAGGACAATTTTGATAAATAAGTTTCAAATATTGTATAGAAAGAAAAAAATCCACTGTTTATTTGTTCTAATCCTTTAGTCTGGGCAATCAAAAAAACAAAAAGAGAGAAATTTTCAGAAACCACTATTGCTTAGTGGATATTAACTTCATATAGCTACAATATACATAATTACTTCATATAACTACTATTCAGTTGTTACAGTAGTGTATTCGTTGTATTCGCGATGTTGTATTCATGAATACAACAACAAAAAGCGCCTAAAATCATGGCAGTTCAACTGTACGTGCATGTATTCACATGAAAAGCGCCTAAAATCAGGGCAGTCGAGCTGTACGCGCATGTATTCGCATTGTTGTATTCATGAATACAGCAACAAAAAGCGCCTAAAATCATGGCAGTCCAGTTGTATTCACGTCATGTATTCATGAATACAATAACGACAATCACCTTAAAAACAGGTATGTCCAGCTGTCTAATAACGAAAATAATATCAATTAGCGTGATACACTCCTAGTATATACCATAAATACCTACTTTGCTATAAAATATAAAAGGTAGCTATAGAAAATAATATTTTTCAATGGTTTTGGTTTACAATAAAGAAACTACACTATATGCCTACAAAAGACAAATTATTTACTCATTTTTGCCCATCTTTAAACTATTTATTCTTTTTACCTATAGGCTCTAAATTTATTATGCGCCTACCCATTCCTCTTTCCCCATGTTTTCCCCTTGATTCAATAGTAAAGGGTCCGACAAAAAGGCAATGCTCTTCATATAAAATTCTACTCTTTCATTATGCAATCATTTACCTGTAAAAAGGAAGTTTAGTGTACCTATTTTATTTTATCTTTATTTTTTTAAATTAAAAGGAGTTTATTTCTACAATATGCAAAATCACAACACTTATAAATTAGTTATGCAAATAATCTTTTATGATAAATATCATTAGTAACCTAATAAAATTACAATAAACATAAGTTATATAAAAAACAAATATTATGTTAATAGATTAAAATATTTTTATGTTATTGCTAATGTATATAACTTAAATCAAAAAATAAAAAATCTCTTAAACTTCAATAATGAATCAACTATGATTCTAGTATTGCTAATACATGAAAGGGTGATGCCTTGCTAGTTGTATCTTAGAGTAGATTTTTAAATTTTGGGCTGAACTAGCAAAGAAGACAGATTTGTACTGTATACCAAAATGGTATATTGTATAATGTATTGGTATACAATAATTAATTCAAGAGTATATAATTAACTACAATAGTATACTACTAATTTTTTTGAAGGAATGAATTAATTCTCTATATACAAAAATAACATATTATATACCATTTTGGTTAATTTAATAGTATATAATTTATTGTGTTGAACTGGCGAAGAAGAATTTATACGGTATACCAAAATAATTTACTATATACCATTTTGGTATACAGTTCATTCCAATGATATACTATTATAGTATACTATATAATATAACGGTATACTCTTACAATTAGGTCCTTTTAGAGTTTTTTGAATTTTTTTTATTGACAACTGTTATTATTTCAGTTTAATAATTGAATTAAAAAAATACTTTTTAAACTCTTTGCGTACAATTTTATACCATGTTGGTATAGCTATATATTATACTGGTATCATATGTTAGTTGGAACGTTTTTTGGTTGTATTAGCTACATTTAATTGGTACACTATTTGATTTTTCTTTAGTAATAATAGAATAGTACAGTATCTTGAATTTTTTTAATTTTCCTTTATGCATGTGTATTATGTAATCATTTTGATTTTTTCTTTATGCGTTTGTTTTAAATAATTATATTATAGTACAATATCTTGAAATACATTATTATATTAATATGTGGTACATTAGTTTTTGATTTTTCTCTTTATGCATGTGTATTATGTAATAGTAGTATAGCTATATATAGTTGTCTGGAATTAATTAGTAGAATTGTATACCCTATTGCTATAATTATATGTCATATTGGTATCATATGGTATTTGGAATATTTTTTGGTTGTTTTAGCTGCATTTTTAAGTGAATGCTATTCTGAAATGATTTATATGATCATGTTTTGCTGTGTTGGATTTTCTTGTACCTATGGACATAGATTTTGTATATTATGTAATAGTTTTTATAGTTATATGCAGTTGTTAGAACGACCTCGTATAACTATATATCCTATTAATATAGCTATATACTATATTGGTATCATATGCTAGTTGAATTATTTTTTGATTGTATTAGCTGCATTTAATTGGTACACTATTTGATTTTTTTTTAATAATAGCAATATAATACAATATTTTAAAATACTTTATTATATTAAAATGTGGTACACTATTTTTTTATTTTTCTCTTTATACATGTGTGTTATGTAATAGTAGTGTAGTCATATAGTTGCCGAAAATTAACCAGTAAAACTATATACCATATTGGTCTAGTTATATACCATATTGGTATCATATGGTAGTTTGAACATTTTTTGGTTGTTTAGCTGCATTTTAAGTGAATTCTATTATGAAATTATTTATATGAACATGATTTGCAGTGCTGGAATTTGTTTGTGCCGATGAACATAGATTATGTGTATTATGTAATAGTTTCTATAGTTATAGAAAATTGTTGAAACGACCCCATACAACTATATACCATGTTAGTAGACGGAATGAGCAAGTTGCTTTGCGAATATTTAGCTTGCAATGCAAGCATGTAATTTTCTCATACTTTTATTGCATCATTTAATGTTTTGGTACAGTAGTATAGTCGTAGATAATTGTAACAATATTCTAGAGCAATCATATACTCTGTTGGTATACATGTATACCATATTAGTATCACATGGTACTAGAAGTCTTTTTTGCTACTTATACTTTTATTGTATTTTCTAATATTTTATTATCATTTCTATTCTAACTAGTATATATGGAGATTTGGTGGGCGTAGATTATGTTTTCTTTCTCCATAACTGATTGTGTTACTGCTAATGGCAGAGTGTGTACTTATATTTGTAGGGAAGGAGATCAAGGTTTGCATGACAATCACGTGTTGATTCTTAAAATCCGATTATGTAATTTATGGTGCTCAACAGCAGTCAGTGTGATATTCAGTGAATTAGATCAAGCGACAACTGAAATTATTTCAGTTTAATAATTGAATTAAAAAAATAAAAAAAAAAAGACAAAAGGTATATTATAATAGTTATATTAAAAAAAAGTGAACAACTATTTACTATATTAGTTATTTTTTCTTATTGTATAAAAAAGGAATAATAAAAAATAGTGAAAACAGTAAATGAAATTAGATTATGTAGAGAAAAAGAATATAAAAAAAGAAGTTAAATGAAATTAGAAAAGGAACAAGAAATAAAGAAAATAAAAAAAAGGAGTTAAATGGAATTAGAAAAGGAAAAAGAAATAAAGAAAATAAATAAAAAGAAAATAAAAATAAAGAAGGAGTCAAAATTGAGTGTGAAATAAGTTATGATAAAAATAAATACGATTTGGAAAAAAATAAATGAATAGAGAAAAGAGAAAAAAGAAAAAAATAAGAAGAAAACGAGAAAAAAGAAAAGGAGAAAAGAAAGAAAAAAGAAAAAAGAAGAAGAAAAGAAGCATAGAAATAAAAAAGAATTGGAGAAAAAAGAGAAAATTCCTCACAAAAACTACTATGATAGGAAATGTATTTAGTTTGATGAGTAGAAAAATAAATGGGTAGGTAACGGTAAATAATTTTATTTTTGTGGGTAACTGTGTCATTCATCCTATAATAAATATGATGTATACATTATTATATTTGCTATAGTAGGTAAAATTTCCAAAAAACAAACCCTTTCATTCTGGGCTATTTGAGCAGAGGCAACTTATATAGACTTCACTGGACGGACTCTTCAATTCCACTTGGGCTTGTAGGACTAGTGCACTTCCTTGCACAAATAATCGTTCGGATTGACTATTTACCTTTTTTTCTAACCAATATACATAAATTAAACATGATATATATATATATATATATATATATATCAAATATTTTTATTTTAAAAAAATTAGGTAAGCAACTATTTAGATTAATTTTTCATAATAATTTCAGTTTTTCAAGTAACGACGCATGAGGATGTGTGTTGAATACAATTTAATCAAATAGAAATATGTTATTTTTCTAATAACTTAAAATTTCATATGAGATAATCATCCTTTAACAGGAACATCATAACATCGTCTCTTTCCGGTAAACTTTTAGCATAATTATTTAAATTACCAAATAAAAAAATACTTAATAAAGTACTAAAATAGATATAAAATGTTAACCATTACAGTAGTCTGATGAAAGTTTTTTTTTTTTTTTGGGTAAATAAGTTTGGTTTCTTTTAAATCAACGATAAAACAACCTTTTTTTAACCGTACGTATAAAAAAAGCTTTTTGCAAATTCTGACATGTATATCTTACCAAAAAAGTAAAAAAAGTAGTTCCGATATATCTTTCAATGGTCAAAAATAGATTTTATCTCTCACTTATCATGTTTGGACATAAGAAGCAATTTTTATAATGGTGTCACCGACAGTCGAGCGATCATATATGTTAACTTCATTTAAATGTTAGAACTCTAAATAAAATAAAAATACAAATGTTAAGCAGTCAGTATCATCTTGATATATGGAGTATGATATAGTATATGATTGCGTCGGCAATAAGAATTTTTTTAATATCGTACAATTTAATAAGCAAGTAACATGGCTATTCCCCTATTGTTGATTCGTTTTATTAGACTTACGTGTCTGTTAGGAGTGGTTTCTTAGGTTGCTAATGCTCTTTTTTAATAAAAAGATATTAGTAATATTATATACTACTTAAGTTTAGTAAATAATTTGATTTGTTTTAGATACATAATATCAAGACAATCATCATTTTCGAAAGAAGAAAATACCCTTTTCTTTTTTGTCCTGCCATGGTAATGAGGGGCTCAACTAAGTATATATGGGTGTCTTTCCAAAATAAAAGTATATAGGGATGGATGCCGGTTTTATGGCAGAAATACAGTTAGAAATTCTACTAAGGAATGTCAATATATACAAAGGCAGAATACCTAAAAAAAAAAAAAACTAAACTTGGCACGAATTATTAGTTACTGTAACGACCTGACCGGTCGTTTTGCTTTCTAGAACCACGTTTTCCTAAATAAGACTTTCCGTACTTGCTTTTACTGATTTATGACTTGCGGGGATGGTTGGTTCGGGATTTAGAAGACTTTGGGTTAAAATCGGAACACTTAAGTTCCTTAAGGCTGACTTGAAAGGTCAAGTTTGACTTTGGTCAATATTTTTAGTAAACGACCTCGGAATCGAGATTTGACGATTCCAATATGTTCGTATGATGATTTCGGACTTGGACGTATGTTCGGATCGAGTTTTGGGTGATCGGGAGCGTTTCGGCGCCTAATAGTACAAGTTGGTTCTTGAAAGTTTTTGAAATTCTTTAAATTTGGTTTGGAGTAGGTTTTGGTGATACCGAGGTCCTAATGGAATTCTGAGACCGGAAATAATTCCGTAATGTCATTTAAGACTTGCACGCAAAATTTAATGTCAATCCGAGTAGTCTAAGTATGATTCGACGCGTTCGGAGCGATTTAAAAACTTGAAGTTCAAAGTTTGATTCAATTTGGTTTTGGGGTGTGATTCTTGGTTTTGCTGTTGTTTTACGCGTTTTGAGAGTTCGAGCAAGTTCGTATTATATTTATAGACTTGTTGGAGTAGTTGGACGGGGTCCCGAGGGGCTCGGGTGTGTTTCAGACTGCCCGAAGTTGAGTTGAAACACACCAGATTTCTGCTTCTGGTTTCCTTCTCCGCGAACGCGATCAGACCCTCACGTTCGCGATGAAGGATTTGGGGTACTATGGGCCGGGGAGCTTTTTCCCTTCACGAAGGTCTGGGTCCTCTAGCTTTGCGTTCGCGTGACTTGGCCCGTATTCGCGTAGAAGAGGCTGAGTTGGGTGGCCGCTGTTCGTTCTTCGCGTTCGCGAAGAAGCCCTCGCGTTCGCGTAGGGTAGGCCAAGCGAGCCTCCGCGTTCGCGTTGCTCCTGTCACGTTCACGATAGGTAAATGTTCCTAGGCCTGGGCCGTTTGCTTTCCCGATCGCGAGGCCTCTTCCGCGATCGCGAAGAAGGTAGACCTGGGCAGAAACTTTTTAAAAAACGGGACTTAGGCTATTTTAGCTTATTTCTTCCATTGTTGGGCGATTCTTGGAGCTCTTAGAGAGGGGATTTCACTTAGCACTTTGAGATAAGTAATTTCTACACAATGTAAGTTAAATATATAGTTTATGGGTAGATAATAACATGTAAATTAGTGAAAATCATAGGTTTAGGTGAAAACCTAGGTTTTTGATAAAAATGAGATTTAACCACGAAATTCGTTATGGAATTTAATAAAAATCATATATTTATGTTCCTAAGGTTATGAGTAACAACTTTCTTTAAATATTTTCGGAATCCGGGCACGTGGGCCCGGAGGTGAATTTTAGGAATCTTGCAATTTAGGTTGGGTAATCACTTAAATGGTGGAATTATGAACTTTTGAGCATAGATTGATTAGTTTATGTAATGTTTGACTAGCTTCGAGTCGTTTGGCGTCAAATTTGGAGGTTTGAGCGCGTTCTTGAATTGAGAAGTAGGCTTTGAGACGAGGTAAGTCTCCTTTCTAACCTTGTAAGAGAGAATTAACCCCATATGTGAATTAAATAAATGTTTGTACCTAATTGTGGGGTCTACGTACGTACGAGGTGACGAGAGCCCGTACGTAGTTACTATTATGCTATTGTCCGGGTAGTCTAGGACCCGTATCATGCTATACTTGGAATGTTTGTGCCCTTACTTGTTAATATAATCACTTAGTCATGATAGAAATTGATAAAAGAATTGTATAAGGTTAAATTCACTTACTTGAAGGTTTGTATGAGAGAATTGACTGTAAATGAGAAACTTGTGTTTTTTTGAAAATAATTTTTATTTGTGGATCGGGCCGAGCGCCTCGATAGTAAATAGATGCATCTTAGGTTCGCGTCGTTCGACCCTCCGGCAGCGTACAATTTAATATTATGTTGGACCGGGTCATACGACCTCGGCATAATTGCGCATGTTAATTATTTGGAAATACTCCATGATTTATTCTGCTTAAATGCCTTGAAATGTAAGTTGTTAAATGGTATTTGTGTGCGGTCGAAATCGGGCATGTCATATTTCGTAGGTACGAGGAGCTGCCTCGAGAGCAAGCTCGTAATAGACTAGGCTCGAGCTCAGTGGTAGAGTATGAAGCATGAAGATCGAAGTGCTCGCTGAAGATAGAGACCGAGCATAACCGACTTCGAGTAGGGCATAATAACGGAATGGCAAGATATTAGCAATCGACCGAAGATCTCGGCAAAAATTCCGGAACAGATCAAATCAAACGGTTATTGACGCCAATCATGGGATTTGTTTCCGTTATTAGAGTTGTACCTTATTTAGGATTCCTCTACTATATAAAGATGGGCCCCATTCATTTGTAAGGCATTGATTAACTGATAAAGATATACAAAAATGTTGTTCTTTATTTTACTTACTATCCATTACTGTTCCTCATTGTTTATCCTCTGTTCTTTACTGTTCTTCTTACTCAACCTCGAGACCATCTCGAATCAAGGTCGAAAGTGCTGCTAGAATACTGGTTTGATTTATTTTTCTATTCAGATTATCTTTTCAATTCCTTGTTTGTCAATTGGTATTGGATTAAATCATATATCCTTAAAATCACTAAATAAGTTTAATTGTTACTCGAATTTTAGGGTAAACAATTTGGCGCCCACCGTGGGGCTAAGGATAATAGTGATTGTTCAGTACTGATTTTGGTAAAACACACTATTTTACGCTTGTTCTTGTTGAGTGCCTTTGATTTCAGGTTAAAACATGTCAAACTCACAAAACGCATCCACATACGGTAACAATAGCCTCAGATTCCACGCTGAAAACGAAAATGTGATTGCTCTAGGAATCGAGGTGCCACAGGCTAATCTCGGGGCAACACTAGTTGCCAACCCGGTCGATGTCAGTTTGCACGTTGCTCTAAATGCAGAACTGGGCGCAGATCTCGATGGAAGTGTACGCATAGAAGGCCGATCTAGTGGCCAAGTAACACAGGGCAGATAAAACGAAGGAGTCAGTATCCAATTGATATTCGAGATGCTTCAGGCTCAGCAAGCCGCTATTGCTCAGTTACAAAATCAACATAGAGCTCTGAATAGGGTCGAGCCGGAAATTACTTGACGTACCGAGCCAATACCGGAAAGGTCGAATGGTAACGAATAGGAGACTAACCCTACGGTAATGAAAATGCTTGAGGAGCTCACCAAAATAATTGAATCAAGGGAGAAAAGAATCGAAGCCAACGATAAAAAAATGGAGACATACAACTCTCAAGTTGATCAGATACCAGGGGCACCGCCAATCTTGAGAGGGATGGATTCGAAGAAGTTTGTACAAAAGCCGTTTCCTCCAAGTGCGGCTCCGAAGCCTATTCCAAAGAAGTTTCGTATGCCAGACATACCCAAATACAATGGGACTACCGATCCCAATGAGCATGTTACTTCATATACATGTGCCATCAAGGGTAACGATTTAGAGGATGATGAAATCGAATTCGTGTTGTTGAAAAGATTCGGAGAGACCCTTTCGAAGGGAGCAATGATATGGTATTACAACCTGCCACCAAATTCCATCGATTCATTTGCCATGTTAGTAGATTCTTTCATAAAGGCACAAGCCGGGGCCATAAAGGTCGCAACGAAGAAATCAGACATTTTTAAGGTAAGACAAAGGGATAATGAAATGCTAAGGGAGTTCGTGTCTCGATTTCAAATAGAACGCATGGAGTTGCCACCGGTCACAGATGATTGGGCCGTTCAAGCTTTCACCCAAGGGTTAAACGAATGGAGTTCGATAGCATCACGACAGTTGAAACAAAATTTGATTGAGTATCCAGCTATAACTTGGGCAGATGTACACAATCAATATCAGTCGAAGATCAGGGTCGAGGACGACCAATTAGGAGCCCCTTCCGGTTTAGTATATCCAAACAGGTCAATAGTTAAAAACCAGAGGGATGTCAACAGGGAGCCAAGGTCGAACAGGGACCGATATCAACCATATACCGCAGATCGAAGGAACAATATGTAACGACCCGACCGGTCATTTTGAGTATTACAACCCCGCTTCCCTATTTACTGCTCAAATTATACTTTACAGTTGTTGTGTGACTTGCCGGGGTAATTGGTTCGGGTCCAGTGAAGTTTTGGAATGAATTGGAACACTTAGTTTTAAGGTTTAAAGCTTAAGTTAAAATAGTGATCGGATATCGACTTATGTGTAAACGACCCCGGAATGGAGTTTTGATGATTCCAATAGCTCCGTATGGTGATTTTGGACTTAGAAGCGTGTCTGGAAATTTATTTGGAAGTACGTAGTGGAATTTGGCTTGAAATGCCGAAAGTTAAATTTTTGGAAAGTTTGACCGGGGGGGTTATCTTTTTGATATCGGGGTCGGAATCCGATTCTGAAAATTTGAATAGGTCCATAATGTGAAATGTGACTTGTGTGCAAAATATGAGACCAATCGGACGTGATTTGATAGGTTTCGGTGTCATTTGTGGAATTTGGAAATTGGGAAATTTATTAGGCTTGAATCCGTGTGTAGTTCGTATTTTTGAGGTTGTTAGGTATGATTTGAGGCCTCAAGTACGTCCGTGTTATGTTATGGAACTTGTTGGTATGTTCGAATGGGGACCCGAGGGCCTCGGGTGAGTTTCAGATGGTTAACGGATTGATTTTTGAATTTGGAAGACTGCTGGAACTGAAGCCTTCTGGTGTAATCGCACCTGCAGAAAAGTGGTCGCAGGTGCGAGCAAGGGTGCGCTGAAGCGAGGTGCGCAGGTGCGGAAGGAGCTTCGCAGGTACGGTCCTGCGCACCTCGCTTCGCAGGTACGGAATCGCACCTGCGTGAGAAGGAGAGCAGATGCGGGCAGAGGGTTGTGAGGCATTGGTCGCAGGTGCGAGGGAAATTCCGCACCTGCGTGAGCGCAGATGCGGACGGAAGCGCGCAGAAGTGAAAACTGGGCAGGCGAGTGGAGTCCGCAAATGCGACATTTTGAACGCACAAGCGGATGCGCAGGTGCGCAAATTTGTCCGCAGATGCGGAAATCACTGAGGCAGAACCTTAAATTCGAGGGTTCAACATTTTCACCCATTTTTGGATTTTGGAGCTCGGGTTGGGCGATTTTGGAGAGGAAATTTTCCACACAACTTGGGGTAAGTGTTCTTAACTCCCTTGTAATTATATTCCATGAATTAATCTTCATTTTTGGTGTAAGATTATTGAATCTTCAAGAGAAATAGAAGGAAATTTTTATAATATCATAAAACGAATTTTTCAAGTTTGAATACCGACTTGGAGTCGGATTTGAGTGAAATTAGTATGGTTAAACTTGTAATTGGATGGGTTGTCATATTTTGTGAGTTTCGTCGGATTTCGAGACATGGACTCCACGGATGATTTTTTGGGCGTAATTTTGAATTTTATGGAAAATATTAGCGTTTTGATATGGAATTAATTCTTATAAATTATGTGGACTGAGTCAAATTATTGTGACTAGATTCGAGCCATTTAGAAGTTGATACCCGCAGAATAGAATTTCTGGAGCATTGCTTAGCTTGCTCGAAATTGGATTTGGCTTGTTCGAGGTAAGTAACTCTTCTAATATTGGAGTTGAGGGTATGAACCCTGAATATATGTATTTTGTAAATCGTTGGGAGGTGACGCACATGCTAGATGATGGGCGGGTGGGCGTGCACTATAGAAGTTGTGACATAATTGTTTCTGTGGAATTTTGTAGTTAAATAATCTTGACATTTTCCATGTAGTTTTATGTGCTAAAGAAATTGAGCTGAAAAGCATATTAAAAATCATGTTGAGACTATGTTCTAGTATTATTGGGACCCACAGAGGTCATATTGCTGTGGATTATTTGTTTAAATTAAAAATTCATACTCAGTCATATTCATTTCATTGCATATCATATCTCAGTCTCTGTTGTTATTTATTGATACATCATATCATCATTTTGGGCTATTCTCATGACATTGTGAGCCCATGAGAGAGAGACTGGAGAGATTGATGACTGAGGGAGGCCGAGGGCCTGAGTGTGAGGATATTTTTGGGATCGAATTGCACGTTGCAGCAGGCCATGTTTGCTTTATATATATTATACTATTGCACGTGAGTTGGCCGTGCGGATCCAGATATTATTATAGCACATGAGTTGTCCGTGCATCACGTGAGTTGTCCGTGCAGATCCAGATATGATATTATAGCACGTGAGTTGTCCGTGCTTATAGCGCTTGGGCTGTAGGAGCCCCTCATGAGTCTGTACACCCCCAGTGAGCGCAGTCAACTATAAACAGGGACCGGGCTGTATGCCGCAACAGGTATTGTATAGCGCTGAGTGATTGATTATGCTGAGCACAGTGAGAGAGAATATGACACAGTGAGATTGAGTACTCTGAGAGTGTGAGTACATGAGTACAATCTCTGAGATACATTGCATTTACATGCACACATGACATATATGCATAGAGATGTGTTTTTCTCATACTGTCCGGTATCATATTATTCATGATTTCTCACACATTTTGACAAATGGGCATAGTGATGCATTTGTTTTTACACGGGTTATCCGGAAGGAAAGTGAAATATATTGTTTATTATCGAAAAGATTTTTGGAGAAATTTATTGTTTTCAAACTATTCATATTATTGGAAACTTCGGCAAAAGATTTGAGTTTTCACTGATGGATTTGAAAGGAAGAACTATTATTTTTGAAATCATGATTTGGCTGAGCATTTAATATCTGAGTTACTTCTGGTATTATTTGCTTATTGTTGTTATGGACTGTTGTGGACTATTGGTTTTGGACCTGACCTTGGCAGAAGCTCGTCACTACTTTCAACCTAAGACTAGGTTTGTTACTTACTCGGTATATGGGGTCGGTTGTACTGATACTACACTTCTGCACATTGCGTGCAGATGTTGACTGATGTTGTTGCTGTGCTCGATGGTTGCGGGATTTGAAGATGTACCTGCATTCCTGTTGTAGTTGCCTCTTGTTCATGGTAGCCTTAAATTATAAAAGCTCTGTTTATGTACTATTCAAACAGACTATGTATTTATTTCATTTCCGCTTTGTATACTCTATTCTTAGAAGCTCATGATTTGTACTACCAGTTCTTGGGGATTGTATAAGATCAGGATCTTTATTCACTTAAATTGCTTTAATAATTATTATTAAAATTGGTTAGTTGGAAATTCGCTTACCTAACGGGATGGATTAGGTGCCATCACGACTAGTTGGATTTTGGGTCGTGACAGGTCCAGGACGCAATTCTGCTCGGAACGATCGAAGAAGCGATCGAGGACAGAATTCTCGGGGACTTATGAGCAAAAGTGGTTTCGACAAGTATGTCGATCCCACAGAGGCACCTCGGTTATCGGAATATAGCTTTAGCATCGATGCATCGGGCATTGTTTCGGCAATCGGAAGGATCAGAGATATTAGGTGGCCCAAACCCATACAAACCGATCCTTCCCAAAGAAACCCAAATTTGATGTGCAGGTATCATGGCACGCATGGTCACAAGACCGAGGATTGCAGGCAATTAAGGGAGGAGGTAGCCCGTCTATTCAATGAGGGCCACCTTCGAGAGTTCCTCAGCGATCAAGCCAAGAATCATTTCAGAGAAAGGGACGCCAATAGGAAAAATGAAAAGGAGGAACCCCAACATGTCATTCATATGATCGTCGGTGGGGTCGACATCCCACAGGAACCCATATTCAAATGCACTAAGGTATCAATCACTAGGGAAAAATGAGCCCGAGATTATGTGCCCGAAGGCACTTTATCATTCAACAACGAAGAAACAAAAGGCATTTCTCAGCCCCACATCGACGCTTTGGTAATTTCTATCTTATTAAATAAAGTTAAAGTTAAGCGTGTTTTAGTGGATCCAGGTAGCTCGGCAAATATCATCCGATCAAGGGTCGTGGAGCAGCTCGGCCTACAAAGTCAAATCGTACCAGCAGCTCGAGTCTTAAACGACTTCAATATGGCCAGTGAAACAACTAAAGGGGAGATTATTCTACCAGTGAACGTGGCTGGAACCATTCAAGATACCAAGTTCCACGTAATCGAGGGTGACATGAGGTACAATGCTCTGCTCGGAAGGCCTTGGATCTACAATATGAGGGCAGTCCCTTCGACTCTCCACCAAATGATGAAATTCCCGACGTCGAACCGTGTAAAAACAGTATACGGGGAGCAGCATGCTACAAAGGAAATGTTTATGGTCGATGAGGTGACCCTGATATCGACACTATCAACATCGGAAAGGTCGAGCATCAAAGATAAACAGGAAGTCAAATAGCAATCACAGCCACCAGCCTCGACCGAATCAGGGAAGCGAGAGGTAGAAGAAGAAGAGGAGGATTTTCTGACCCCTTGAACATTTGTTGTTCCCGAAGATACTAACGCCACAAAGTCAACGGTCAAAGAGCTGGAACAGGTTATATTGATCGAGTACCTACCTGAGCGAAAGGTATACCTGGGAACGGGATTAACCCCCGAACTCAGGAAAAAACTTATTCAATTTCTTGTTGATAACATGAATTGTTTTGCTTGGTCCCATTTAGACATGACAGGGATTCCACCGAAGGTAACGACACATCGGCTAAGCCTGGACCCTAGATTCAAACCGGTGAAGCAAAAGAGAAGACCCCAGTTCGAAGTAAAGCACGCATTCAAAAAGGACGAGGTAACTAAACTCCTCAAAATAGGATCCATTCGGGAGGTGAAATATCCCGAATGGTTAGCCAATGTAGTTGTAGTCCCTAAAAAAGGGGAAAAACTTAGAATGTGTGTAGATTATAAGGATTTAAACAAGGCGTTCCCTAAAGATTCTTTTCCACTACCTAACATCGATCTCATGATCGATGCCACGGCCGGCCACGAGATCCTTACTTTTCTCGATGCCTATTCCGGGTACAATCAAATCCAAATGAACCCGGAAGACCAAGAAAAGACTTCATTTATCACCAAGTATGGAATATATTGTTATAATGTAATGCCCTTCAGGATAAAAAATGCAGGAGCTACTTACCAACGCCTAGTGAATAAAATTTTCGAAGATCAAATAGGTAAATCAATGGAGGTTTATGTCACGACCCCAAATTCCCTTTGTACGATGTCGTGAGGGCACCTAGTCTCAAAGACTAGGTAAGCCTATCAATGCGAAATAATAATAAATATCTGAAATAATTAAACTACAATTCAAACAATTTCAACTCCCAAAACCCGGTAGAAATAAGTCACAAGCTTCTAAGAATTTTATCCTCAATGTCTCTATATATCAAGGTCTAAAGAAAAATAAGAAAGCAACATAATAATGATAGAAGGGGACTCCGGAGTCTGCGGACGCTGGCAGATATACCTCGAAGTCTCCTCGTACAGTTAGTTTATTGATACCTGGTCTGATAAGATGTACCTTGATCTGCACAAAAAGATGTGCAGGAGCGTAGTATGAGTACACCGCAGCGGTATCCAGTAAGTGCCAAGCCTAACCTCGGTAGAGTAGTGACGAGGTTGGGTCAGGCCCTACTGGAGAATAAATAATGACATGGTAAAATGTTTAAACAATATAATAAGATAAAATGACAATGGAAATAAATCAAGTAGTATGTCACATTTAACTACACCAAATAATGGCAATTAATATCTCGTGGAAACAAAACAAAATTTTCTTTCAACTTCAAGAAAATCACAACATATAATCAAAGGCAACTGCGGCCATAAATCAATATCAACAAGGGCACTCCCGAGGTACCGCCTCGTAGTCCCAAATCATAAATAAATTCACAATATCTCATTTCCTTATCTCACCGCGGGAGCCTTCACAATTTATTTGAAAGAAAATATTTTTTCCGAAATAGCATCCCGTATTTTTGCCATTCTTATCACACCGCATGACTTCTAGTAGTTCCCCCTACTAGCCACGTGTATCAAGCCACCCTTCTCTCACCGCATACATTTCAATACCCAGACCTTATATCACTGCATGCGTATCAATATCACAATATATCACAATTTGCACCTCAAATGCTCAAATAATTTAACTTGCCAAAATAATTCAACAATAATATTTTTCCACAATAAAGAGCTCACGGCTCATGCCAAAATAAATCATCAATAATATTTTTCTACAATAAAGAGCTCACGGCTCCATCACAATGAGTACGAAAATCTTACAAAAATATTCAAGAATAAATAATTTAGAAAAATAATATTTCAAAATCTTTAATACGTTGCTTCAATATCAAATTTAAAATTTGTCAAATGCTTCATATTAATAATATTTAATTTAAATAAAATAAACCTTCAAATAATGCACAGAATAAAAAAAACCAAATTTCAACTAAACAGGTAAAATAATTAACAGAAAAAGGTCAAACAAATTTAAGGTATATATTTCAGATCAATGATGAAGAATATAACAAGATAAAATAATTTAATAAATGCGCAACAGTGATCTACACAATTTAAGAATATAGTATTTCACATTTAGCCCGTGTACACACTCGTCACCTCGTGTACACGACTTTGAACACATTCCAATAATCACATCAATACCAATCCTAGGGGAAATTTTCCCCACACAAGGTTAGACAAGTCACTTACCTCGACTTGCTCCAATTTAACCAAGTATTATGATTTTTCCTCAATTTTCCGACTCCGATCGACTCGTATCTAGTCATATTTAATTCGATACAGCCAACAAAAATTATAGGAATCAATTTCATAAGAAAATATTATATTTTTCAATAAAATCCGAAATTAGCTCAAAAATTACCGGTGGGGCCCACGTCTCGGAATCTAGAGAAACTTATAAAATCCGACAAGCCATTCAATTACGAGTCCAACCATACCGGTTTCACTCAAATCCGACTCCGGATCGATACCGAAATCTCAAAAATTCGTTTCAATGAGATTTCTAAAATTTTTCCAAATTTCTATCTCAAAACACTAATTAAATGGTAAAAATAATGATATATTCGTGCATATTGACCAAATCCGAGTTAGAATCACTTACCCCAATATTTTTCCTTGAAAATATATCAAAATCGCCTCTCCTCAAGCTTCAATTCGTCAAAAATGGCAAATGGGATGAAGTCCCTTGTTTTTAAAACTTACAGATGTGTTAGGAAGCCCGATTTTCCAGGGAGCTCGATTTGTCAGGCAACCCGATTTGTCAGGGAGCCCGATTTGTCAGGGAGCTCGATTTGTCAGGGAGCCCGATTTGTCAGGGAGCTCGATTTGTCAGGGAGCCCGATTTGTCATGGAGCCCGATTTGTCAAGGAGCTCGATTTGTCAGGGAGCCCAATTTTGTCTGGGAATCCGATTTTGTTAGGGAGTCTGATTTTGTCAGGGAGTCCGATTTTGACGGGGAGTCCGATTTTGACAGGCAGTCCGATTTTGACAGGCAGCCCGATTTTGACAGCATTTCCAGTAGAAAAATTGCAGCAGCTTTTGCATTAGCTAAGTCCCACTTTTGATCCGTTAACCATCCGAAACTCACCCGAGGCCCTCGGGACCTCAACCCAATACACCAACAAGTCCTAAAACATCATACGAACTTATTTGAAATCTCAAATCAAATCAAACAGCGCTAAAATCACAAATCACACCCCAATTCAAGCTTAATGAAACTCAAGAATTTCCAACTTCTACATTCGATGTCGAAACCTATCAAATCAAGTTTGATTGACCTCAAATTTTGCACACAAGTCATAAATGACATAACGGACCTGTGAAAATTTTCAGAACTAGATTTTGACCCTTATATCAAAAAGTCAACTCCCCGGTCAAACTTCCAATTTTAAATTTATATTTTAGCTATTTCAAGCCTAATTTCACTACGGACTTCCAAATAAAATTTCAATCACGCTCCTAAGTCCAAAATCACCATACGGAGCTGTTGGAATTATAAAAATTCTATTCTAGGGTCGTTTGCACATAATTCGATATCTTGTCACTATTTGAACTTAAACTTTTAAATTTTCGTCAAAATTCCATATGTAAGGCTAGGGACCTCGGAATTTGATTCCAGGCATACACCCAAATCCCAAATCACGATACGGACCTATCAAAACTGTCAAAACAATGATTCGAGTCTATTTTCTCAAAATGTTGACCAAAGTCAACTCAGTTGAGTTGTAAAGCTCTAATTCATATTTTAATCCATGTTTTTCACCTAAAAACTTTCCGAAAAATTTTACGGACTGCGCACGCAAGTAAATAAATGATAAATAGTGCTTTTCGAGATTTTAGAACACAGAATTATTTATTAAATTTAAAGATGACATTTTGGGTCATCACAGTTTATATTGATGACATGCTAGTAAAGTCCTTGCGCGCAGAGGACCATTTGGCTCATTTGCATGAAACGTTCGAGATTTTTAAGGAAATAAAACATGAAGCTCAACCCAGAGAAATGTGCTTTTGGGGTTGGTTCGGGCAAGTTCCTCGGCTTCATGGTATCAAATCGGGGGATCGAGATCAACCCCGGTAAAATCAAGGCCATCGAAGACATCGCCGTTGTGGATAGTGTAAAAGCCGTACAGAGGCTAACTGGATGGATATCTGCCTTAAGCCTATTCATTTCGAGGTCATCTGATCGAAGCCACAGATTTTTCTCTTTACTCAAAAAGAAGAGCGATTTCGCCTGGACCCCGGAATGCCAACATGCATTGGAAGAGTTGAAGCGATACCTATCGAGCCCACCACTGCTTCACACTCCAAAGGCAAATGAGAAACTTTACTTGTACTTGGCAGTGTCAGAAATTGCGGTAAGTGGTGTCCTAGTTCGGGAAGAGCAAGGTACGCAATTTCCCGTTTAATATGTAAGTCGAACCTTAGGAGAAGCAGAAACTAGATATCCACACTTAGAAAAATTGGCACTTGCACTGATAAGCGCCTCTAGAAAGTTAAGACCATACTTTTGATGTCACCCTGTATGCGTATTAACCACTTACCCACTTCGTAATATTTTGCACAAACCCGAATTGTCGGGCCGATTAGCCAAATGGGCCATCGAACTCAGTGGGTACGATATCGAATATCAACCCGGACAGCCATCAAGTCTCAAATTTTAGCAGACTTCATGGCCGATTTCACGCCAACCCTCGTACCCGAAGTTGAAAAGGAACTCTTGTTGAAATCGGGTACGTCATCAGGGGTATGGACCCTTTTCACAGACGGTGCTTTAAATGTGAAGGGGTCCAGGCTAGGCATCGTGTTAAAGCCGCCGACGGGTAGCACTATTAGACAATCTATCAAAACTTCTAGATTAACTAACAATGAGGCCGAGTACAAGGCCATGATTGCAGGTCTCGAGCTAGCTAAAAGCCTGGGGGAAGAAGTCATTGAAGCCAAGTGTGACTCTTTACTGGTGGTAAACCAAGTAAATAAAACCTTCGAAGTTCGAGAGGACAAAATGCAAAGGTATTTGGACAAGTTGCAGGTAACTTTGCACCGTTTCAAGGAATGGACTTTACAGCATATACCTCGAGAACAAAATAGTGAGGCCGATGCACTAGCAAACTTGGGGTCGTCGGTCGAGGAAGGTGAAATCAACTCGGGGAGTGTCGTTCAACTCTCGAGATCCGTGATCGAGGAAGGTCATGCCGAGGTAAACTCTACAAGCTTAACTTGGGATTGGAGGAATAAATATATTGAATAGTTAAAGAATGGAAAGCTCCCATCGGGCCCTAAGGAGTCGAGGACCTTACTAACCAAAGCTGCTCGATTCACATTGGCTGAAGATGGAACATTATACAGAAGAACATTCGATGGACCGTTGGCAGTGTGCTTAGGACCAGGAGGCACCAATTATATTTTACGAGAGGTCCATGAAGGCACTTGTGGGAACCACTCCGGCACCGAATCACTGATTCACAAAATTTTTAGAGCAGGATACTACTGGGATAGCATGGAAAAAGATACTAAGGAGTTTGTTCGAAAATGTGATAAATGTCAAAGGTTTGCACCGATGATCCATCATCCCGGAGAACTACTTCATTCAGTCCTATCCTCATATCCATTCATGAAATAAGGGATGGATATCGTCGGCCCCCTTCCATCGGCCCCAAGTAAAGCTAAGTTTATTTTATTTATGACTGACTATTTCTCTAAATGGGTTGAAGCACAGGCGTTCGAGAAAGTGAGAGAAAAAGAGGTTATAGACTTCATCTGGGATTACATCGTGTGTCGATTTGGGATACCCGCAGAAATAGTATGCGACAACGGTAAACAATTTATCGGCAGTAAAGTGACAAAATTTCTCAAAGACCATAAATTTCTCAAAGCAATTTAACCATATTGTCAACATCGTATCACCCTAGTGGGAACGGACAAGCCGAATTGACGAACAAGACTATCATCCAAAACCTGAAGAAACGGTTGAACGAAGCTAAAGGGAAATGGAGAGAATTTATGCCCGAAGTCCTTTGGGCATATCGAACAACATCGAAGTCCAGTACAGGGGCAAATCCGTTTTCCTTAGTGTATGGTTCTGAAGCCTTAATTCCAGTCGAAGTCGGGGAATCCAGCATAAGGCTTCGACATGCATCGGAGGAATCGAACTACGAGGCTATGAATACTAGCCTCGAACTATTAGATGAAAAATGAGAAGCGGCACTTGTTCGAATGGCTGCACAAAAGCAACGAATCGAAAGGTACTACAATAGAAGAACCAACCTTCGCCACTTCAGGGTCGGGAACTTAGACCTAAGGAAGGTCACCATCAATACTCGAGATCCTAATGAAGGGACGCTTGGCCCGAATTGGAAAAGACCATATCAAGTCCTCGATATAATCGAAAAAAGGTCTTATAAACGCGGAACGATGGATGGCGAACCATTGCCAAACAACTGGAACATATCACTTCTCAAACGATATTATTGTTAAGGTATGACTTTCTCCCTTATTTCGTCTATATATATTCAACGCTAACTCATTGCAGGAGTTCGACCAAAGACATCGAGACCTCAGGTTTTAAAGTACGCGTTGCACTCTTTTTTCCTTAGATCGTTTTTTATCCCAACTGGGTTTTTCCGGTGAGGTTTTTAATAAGGCAACAATTATGTGCTACCTGAGGACAATTCAATAGTATCCAAGGCTTCTTTGCAATCAACCTCGAATACTGGAGGGCATCACCCTCGGATGATGTATTATCGAAAATAGTACTTCATGTCAAAGGACCTCGATAGGGAAGCTTTGTAATGGACCAAACGGTCAAGTGAACCGTGTCTATATAATCTAGTCGAGCCCCGATGGAAAAATATGTACACATGTATAAACTATTCAAAGAAGCATTCTCTCTTCATTTAAACATTTTGTGTCTCGAAGAAAATTATCTACTTTACAAACTTCATGCTTATGATATTGCGAGAAATGGCTCAAGAGCCAAAGTGCGAGTATACACTCGGAGTCTACCATTGATGATAGGCGTATTCGAGTGTATATTCACAAATTCATAAGATCTCAAAGAGGAACCCCTCGATCTATAGGCCAAGGCCACCATTCTCGGGGACTGACATTTCAAACAAGTTCGAAATGTTATTGGGAAATAAGCCCAAGGCTACGACCAAACTAAAGGCTACAGCCAAACTAAAGGCTACAGCCTAAATTATGCGGCTCGAAGACGTACGAATTCCGCAATAATGATAAGCCTTCAAATTCTCTGAAAACAGTTAAAAAAGGCTACATTCGGCAAACAATCAAAAGGGCTTCGATAAAATCAGCCCTCGAAAAACCTTAAGAGGTATCAAACTATCTTTAACACAAATGTGCTAAGGCACAAAAAGCAAAAGGGTTTCAACCGACATCGAACTTTGTCTTTTAAGCCGAAAGGGGGAAATAATAGCCGTCTTTTAGAGGCCATATGGCCCCAACCTAAAAGAGCCTAAGGGCCAATATATTTAGAGTTCGAGACTTTGTTCTCACTCAACTCGGACCTAAGGATTCCACTATTCCAAATTCAAATAAATTTGACTTGAACTTAGCTCAAGGATCCACCATAAAACCTTAAGGGGTATGTTACTGCAAGCTCGAAAATTACCCATTATTTGATAAAAAACCTAAGGTTTATTCTATTCTAAGTTCGAAATATACTCGAACTTAGTTATAAAAATAGTGTAGTCATGGCATCGATCAAGCCATCCGAAATCTCGAATATATTATTGAACTCGGGGACTTGCCCTTGCGTGTCTAAAAAACCTAAGGGTTTTGTTCTAAGTCCGAATTAGTGTTCACTCGATTACAAAGGCTGCAACAACAGAATTTTCTTAAGGCAAAAGTACAAAACATGTTTGAACATAAAACTGAGAAGACATTCAAAAGAAGTTTTTCTATTATATATTGACAGAAAAGGTTATGTACAAGAGACCGATCAAGATCTTACAAAAAGGAAAACTAAGTCCTAACTACGGCTAGTTTCGACCTCTTTTTCGGGAGAAACTTCTCCTTTAGGCCCCTCATCAGATTCGCCTCGACTGCCTTCTTCATCATCGTCTTCGTCATCGAAGGAGGCAAGCTGCCTGGCTTCAGCCTCAAGCACCTTGGCTCGGGCTATCTCCTCAGAGAGGTCAAAACCTCGAGTATGGATTTCCTCGAGGGTTTCCCTCCAGGATTGACACTTTGCCGAGTCAATGATCCATTGCTCTCGGTCAGAGGCCTTCCTTAGCTACATTTGAGCAGCCTCAGCATCGGCCCAGTATATGGCAATGGACTTGTCCGCCATGACTTTTATTTTCTCGACCTCGGCCTTGGCCTTAGCGAGCCCGGTTTCGAGCTCCTCGATCCTCTTGGATTGGGCCGAACTTTTCTCTTTGATGCTCCGAAGTTGAACCTCGGCTGATGATAGTTTGGATAAGGTAGTTTGTTTTTCTGCAGCCAGGCGGTCCATATTCTCCTTGCACCGATCACAATCGGCCTTGACCTGATCGACTTCACCCCGAAGCAACTTGATCCTTTCAACCTTTTGCTGCAGCTGAGATAATGAAGTATTAGCTTCTATAGTTGGATCGAGTCCATACTCTATCAAAAGGATGCTCACCTGCTTATCTAGCTCGGCCTCTTCCTCACGAGCCTTGGCCAAATCTGCTTGAAAGTCCTTTATAGTCTCGTCTCTTTGCCCACAAAGAAACTTTAGAGCGTTCCTATCCTCCGAGACCTTTTAGAGCTCGGTTCCACACTGGCTGAGGTCAGATCGAAGCTTGGCAAATGCCTACACAAAAAGGGAAAACACAAGTCAGATTTAGAAAAAGAAAAAGTAAAGAAAAGAAGTGCAGTAAACAGATTCTTACCCGAGATAAGAGACATTGGGCTTCTTCTAAAAGAATAGAAGCGTCACTGATATCAGAGGCATCATCGACTCCAGTAAAGCAATCCCGAAAGGGATCCCCTACACTAGAGCCTCTGCCTATATCAGGGGTCTTCAACTCTCGAGCTTCCCTTAGCGCCTCCTTAGAAAAAGTCGGAAGGGAAGGCAAGTGACCTGCTGTCATAGTCCCGAGCAAGTCGCTCGTGACGCTCTGATCGATCTTCGGGGTCTCAGAACCGGCTCCGTCGGTGTAGCTGTGGATGGCCGAGAAACGATCTCGACCTCTGGTAATTCGGGATCCCCACCCGATTATTTTTCGGAAGCCTCCTCGATACGAGGCTTGATTTTAACAGCCGCCGTCGGCTCAGAAGGTTTGGAGTCTTCGACGGCATTCCTAGGTCAGACCGTTAGTGCCGAGGCATTTTTCTCTTTTTCCTCTTCTTCATCTCTCAGTTTTTGGACCGAGGCCATAGTGAGAGCGATTACTTTTCTCCTCACCCTTCGAGGTTTGGGCTTGGGGTCCTTGGATTGAGAGGCAGTTATCCTCTTCTTATCTTCCCCTGGCTTAGGAACCGGGGACTTGGTTTCTTCCTCACCACTTGAAGGCCTCAAAACGACATCCTTGGTCAGGCCTGCATAAAAGAAAATTAGTGACGAATGAAGTATAAAAAGTGTTTCAAAACATGAAAAGGGAGATCCTTACAGTGATTCTTGGCCTCCCATCTGCCCTTTGCCAAATCATGCCATACGCGTTCGGCATAAGTGGAAGTCGAGGCTAACTTCCGAACCCAATCTTCAAGGTCAGTACTGCTTGAGGCATCCAAGGAACAACTGCATGTCGAAAGGGGATATCAGGCGAAGTCGAAGAAGGTACTAAGAACAAAGTTTAAAAGATCACTTACGATTAAAGTTCCACTCCTCAGGAAATGACATCTTCCCTTCCGGGATAATGTCACGGGTCCTCACCCGTACGAAATGGCTCATCCAACCCCGATCCTTATCCTCATCGATGCTCGAGATCAAGGCCTTCATTTCCCAGCGTTGTAGCCTGATTAGTCCTCGATAGATTCGAGGCCGGTATAACCGCATGAGGTGATTTAGAGTAAACTCTAGCCCCTTGACCTTGCTAGAGAATAAGTGCAACATGATTACTATGCGCCATAGAGAGGGGTGGATTTGGCCGAAGGGTGACCCGATATCTTTTGCAGAGATCAATAATCACTGGGTCGAGGGCACCCAATGTGAAGGGATAAGTGTAAACACTTAGGAACCCCTCCACATAAGCGGTGATGCTCTCTTCGGGAGCAGGAATTTGCACCACGACCTCGGGACCCCAGTTGCAGTCACTCTTCATGGCCTCGAGGTGGCTCTTTGTTATCGAGCATATGTACATCGACATATGCTCACATCGGCCCGAGATCGATGAAGGATTTTCGACCTTGAAATCGGATTTTAGAGTACATGGGGCGGGAACATACTCGTGGGGCTCCACCGGCACCTTGCCGCCAGACGACCGGGAAGAGGAGCAAGAAGCTTTCTCCTTCCGCGGTATGATTTTTGAGGTTTTCGCCATTTGTATAAGTAAAGAAGAGCAAAGGAAGATGAAAAACTGATGGTTTCAGTGCTAACAAATATGGCTCTACAGGCGGCGAAAAGGGGGAGACGGAAAGAGTGAGAAGACTTAGAGGTTTGAGTAGAGCAAAAGTAAAGTTTCATTCAATGAATGAGCAGGTATTTATAGGCTCACGGAGACAGTTCGATGGCGCTAGTGGCCGATCGCTAACTGACATGCATTAATGATTTGGGGAACTGAACCGACGGGACGTTTCTATCATATCCGTCATGAGGACGACGTCAATATCGAGGTTTCGAAAAATCAAGGCTCAAAACATTTCTTATCATTTTATTCCAAGAAACGCGGGGACTATCTGTATACGGTCAAAATCGGGAATGTCAGATTTCATAGGTACGAAGAGCTGCCTCGAGAGAAAGTTCGTAATAGACCAGGCTCGGGCTCAATGGCAGAGTATGAAGCATGAAGATCGAAGTGCTCGCTGAAGATCGAGACCGAGCATGACTGACTTCGAGTAGGGCATAATAGCAGAATGTCGAGATATTAGCAACCGACTGGAGATCTCAGCGGAAATCCCGGAACAGATCGAATCAAGCGGTTATTGACGCCAATCATGGGATTTGTTTCCGTTATTAGAGTTGTACCTTATTTAGGATTCCTCTACTTTATAAAGAGGGACCCCATTTATTTGTAAGGCATTGATTAACTGATAAAGATATACAAAAACATTGTTCTTTATTTTACTTACTATCCATTACTGTTCCTCATTGTTTATCCTCTGTTCTTTACTGTTCTTCTTACTCAACCTCGAGACCATCTCGAATCGAGGTCGAAAGTGCTTCTAGAACACTGGTTTGATTTATTTTACTATTCAGATTATCTATTCAATTCCTTGTTTGTCAATTGGTATTGGATTAAATCATGTATCCTTAAAACCACTAAATAAGTTTAATTGTTACTCGAATTTTAGGGTAAACAATATTACTGAAAATTAAGTTATAATTATGAAAGACGGACTTATCTCTTCCTGTTGTTGAATTAACAGTATCATTCATGATATCCATGCTTAGCATAATACTTTTATTACATTATTATTGGCCTAGTAAGTGTCAAGTCGACCCCTCGTTACTACTTATTCGAGGTTAGACGGGATACTTACTGAGTACATTTTATTTATGTACTCATACTACGCTTATGTACTTAATTGTACAGGATCTGAGGCTGGTACATCTAGTTACCCGCCCGGCGTGCATACATGATCTTGGACCGAGACTTCACGGTGAGCTACCCCTTCTGAGCCGTTCAACAGCATGCCGGAGTTTCTCTTTTATTTTTATCTGTCTATTCTGTTTCAGACAGTAGGATAATCATCTTTTGTATATTCTACTAGTTGCCCACACATTTGTGACACCAGATCTTGGCACGTATTAGTAGACTTTGATTTTTGGGTTGTAATTCAATAGTTATAACTGCTTTTAGATATTTCTGTTTGTTTGCCTTAAAATCCTTTATTTATCAAATGCTTTAATGTAAGTAAAGCTAAATGTTGGAATTGCTTAATAAACAAAAATGGAAAATCACTAAGTTGTTCACTGTTGGCTTGTCCAGCAACGGTGCTGGACTCCATCACGGCCTGACATGGAGTTGGGTCGAGACAGTTACAGTCCTAAACTATTAGTGGTCTTAATTACCCCTCTCAACTTGGCCTTTTGAGAGCCATTACCCCCTAGACGTTGATGTGGTAAAGAGTGTGGGTGCACTCTCTTTTAAGCGCGTGGGAGTGAAGAAAATTGAAAAATCAGCTTCCAAATAGATTTTTTTTGACTTTTAATTGTCATATAGTCATATATAATGATTTATTTGTTACAACTATGTATTTCTTCTTGCTTCATCTTAACATACAATGTGGACTTTAATCTAACTTTTATTATTTTTAATTTCTTCTAAGATATAATGTCTATTTGTTATAACTGCATATTTTTTTTTTTTTTTGTTTGTTTTTGGCCGAATTTGTAAAATTTTTGGTAGGAACTCTATCATTTTAGCCAAATAAAAAACTTTTAGCAAAAATAATGGAGTACAAATTATGTATATTTCCTGTTTTTTTCTTTATATACAATGTCTATTTATTTTAATTGTGTATTTTTATTTTCGAGTCAAACCAATAAACAAAATTGGCCATAGCTCCATTATTTTTTACCAAATAAAAAAAGTATAGCCAAAATAATGAACTTGCAATTGTACACTCTTTTTATTTCTTCTTTTGATGCAATGACTGTTTATTTCAACTATGTATTTTTACTTTTTCAGGTAAAATCTGCAAAAAAAAAATATATTTTTAGAGCACCATAATTTAGAGCTATATAAAAACTTATAGCCAAAATAATTGATTTCAAACTACGTATTTTTTATAACTTTTTAGATGTCTTGACTATTTATTTCAATTGTATAAATCTTTATTTTCACGTCAAATTCAAAAAAAGAATAACTAAAACTTTATTATTTTTAGCCAAATAAAAAGATTTAGCTTAAACAATGTAGTTCTATCCAAGTTTTATTATAAATTTTATTTTAAAAAAAATTATCTAAAAAAGTAACATACTTAAAAAGGTAAAAATATATTTTAATTTTCAAAAAAATGCCACATAGACAGAAAAATCCACGTGGCAGGCGACTGCATACTACTTTCCTGGGATGAAATCGTCCAGGGGGTAACAACTATCGAATAACCAAGTATCGCGTAGATAGTTCAAGGATGTAACCAATAATGCGTGCCAAATTTAGGGAGGATTTAAGGTATTTTGCCTATATAAAAAGTAAACACAAGAAAATGAATATTCGGGAACAAGTATATCAATGGGTGGGGCAAAGTGGCTCAGGCTTTGTTCTCTTCTGATTCAGCAGTATCGTTCAAATTAGAGCAAAGATCACTTTTAGTTGGAGGACGAAACTATTTATATTTAGTAGACGTAAAATTATATAAAGCTTTTATATTTTTTGTAAATAACATACAGAAATGTGTATATATACAAAAATATACTCCTTCCGTTCACTTCTATTTGCTCACTATACTAAAAATTACATTTTCACTTTTATTTATCAATTTTAACAAATAAAAAAAATCAATTTTTTTTTCTGTTTTATCCTTATTATTAACTACTCATTCCTCAAATCATTTCTCATAACTTCTTAAAATACTATTATTTTTATGGGTGTTAGGATAAAATACATGCTTCATTTATCATTTATTAAGGGGTGTGTCAAGTCCATTGTGGACAAGTAAAAGTGAACGGACGAAATATATATTTTCGGCTATTATTTTAAGAGCGACTATACAATGTCATTTTCCCTTCAAATTTGACCTTTTTCACTCTTCTTGTTCAGGGTCTTTTAGAATTGCACAATTGAGATAGAAAAATTCAGGTCAATAAAATATGTAGAGAAAAAATAAAAATGAAACCGAAGTTATCTCTAATATCATGTGAAAGAATCTGAACGTCCAATCCAAAAATAACTTGGAAGAATGGAAAAATGTTTACCCAAAAAATGAAAACTTTCTATATTTTCCAAATACCAAAATTTATAAAAGATTTAAAGTACTCTATGCAGTCGATATTTAAGGGGAGTGCACAAGAAACGGAGTATATCTTTACCTAGCTAGGTTAATTACTCTAATTTTAGAGGGGACAGATTTTAACTAATGGAGAATATTAGAAAATGAGAAGAATTATTTTTTTCTTTTTAAAGTCTTTATTATTGTTACCCCTTTACCATTCTTTTTTCTTCTTTTCGCTTATTACCTTTCCCCCCCTCCTTCCTTGGGTCCTAATAAAAATCAAGACGTATAATTTTAGGTATATATATATATATATATATATATATATATATATATATATATATATATATATATATATATATATATATATATATCTCCCTACGTTATCACCAACATAAATCTAAGCAACTTAAATTGCTCTATTTTGAAAAAGAACAAAAAGTTAAAAATGGTGAAGCATTCGGAATTGATTGTGCTTAAAAATAAAAAGAAAGATGTGATATTCTCGAATTATTTGACAGATGAAAATGTACTATTTGATTATAATAGTCCAATTACTATGAAGCCACTGTTTTAGCGGGAAAAAACTTAAGATTCGGACTCTTCAATTGAAAAAAAAAAGACGGTCGTGTGCAAGTCGGCTTAGGAAAATACAAGTTCAATATGTCTTTCTTATCTTTTCTGCATTTGAATGTCTTTGTCGAGTTGGTTGGCATCACTAGCTCATTTATGTCTTTCATTGTCCACCTCCTCCTGAACAGATACACACTAATCCACTCTGTATTTACACCATCATTAATTAATATTGCTTAATCATAATTAAATGAAATATATTATCACTTTTATTTACAACTCTTAATAGATTATCTTACTTGGTTGATGTAAATACCAAATTTAGATATTTTTTTTTTTATTTTAATGTGGTAATTACTCATATTAAGTACTACTCAAAAGAGAGAGCAAAGCTAGGGTACTAGCTAGCTGAATTAAAGTGCCAAAGAAAAATAGTTATATCAAAGGCTTTTGCCACAAAATAAAAAAAGGGGGGGGGGGGGGGGGGGGGCGAAGCTTTTAAAACACAATAATAATGTCATCAACGAAAAAACATTCTTGCTTAGGCATACAGTCAGCTCCAACTTGCAAAAGTTGGTGGCTCATAGGAAATCAGGAACCCATAGAATAACTTAAAAACAAGGAAGTCAATTTATTAATTAAGTTGGAATGCAAGGGGCTTGAATCAACAATAAAGTTATTTCAGTATGACATATAGGTCACGGATTCGAGTCGTGAAAGCAGTCGTTAATACTTGCATTAAGGTAGATCGTCTACACCACACCCCTTGAAGCAATGATAAAGTTGTCTCCGTGTGACCTACATGCATGTCACGGGTTCGAGCCGTAAGAGTAACCAATAATGCGTGTATTAGGTAGACTGTCTACATCACACCCCTTGAAGCAACGGTAAAATTATCTTCGTGTGACGTACAAGTTACGAGTTCGAGCAGTAAAAGTATTCACTAATGCTTGCTTTAAGGTAGACCGTCTATATCACGCCCCCTTGAGGTACGATCCTTACCGACCCTGCATGAATGTGGAATACTTTATAAACGAGACTGCGAGACTGTCTTTTGCCCTTTTTGAATGTCTTATATGAAAAATATTCACTTGCACTCGTTCTTTGTAATACATTGAATAATTTAGCCTTAAAAATTATAAAGAGTTAGAGTATATACCACTTAATTATAATTAACTTAATCATAGTTAAGTGATTAAGCAATGAAAATTATATACATGATATTTGTGTTGCATTTCATTTGATGCAAATATCAAGAGCAAGTAAACTTTTAATAACATTAAAGACTTTCATTAAACTATTAGAGGTAAACAAATCTAAGCAACAAAAAGTAAACAGAAAGATTTTGATCCAATGCAATGAACTCAACTAATATATATCTTAGCTTATTGGCTGTATGCTTACTTTAACAAACAATTATATATCAAAAATGAATGAAGTACAAAGAGAAAGAAATGAATTCTTCTAAGTTTTGACAAAAAAAGAATCAATCATATTTTTTAATGTCTAAATTGAAACTGGAAGAATAATGTTTGAAACAATATAAAGAATAATGATAAATAATAGTGCCAAAATAGACATATGTCCCGACACTAGTATTAATTAGAATAATGACTTCCTATTTATATATTTCAAGAGGTCAAAGTAAACTTAAACCTTGAAACCGGCTATCCCACTAAACCCATTTGGCTATTTTCCAATTCTTTGTGCTGGCAAAAATAAAAATATTTTATACTAATGTCTACTCTCTAGGTCGCTCGACTGCGACTAATAAATTGCATTTGACAATTGCGAGTTATAACACATTTGACAGTTGCCACTTATCGCGATATATATCGCAATTACGATATATAAATAGATTTTGAACGCACAAAATCCCTATGTCCAATTTGAATCGATCTCAATGAATCCTTTGTTACTGTCCAGAGGAGTAGGTAGAGAAATTGTGACTAATAAATCGTATTTGGTAATTGCGACTTATAAATCGCATGCAGTTAAAAAATGCGAAATCGCTTTTAATTCGAATCCCGTTACGCAATATTCGCTCTACCCTGTCCCCCTACCCCTAGTAATAAAGAAAATGCAGATACATGCATCATATTTAAAAAAGAGATCTTTTCAAAATCAAATAATATCACAAAATGAGGAAGTCAATTTATTTATTAAGTTGGAATGTCTTATATGAAAAATACCCACTTGCACTCACTGCTTGTAATAATTCAAATAATTTAACCTCAAAAATCACAAATTAGAGTAAGAGTGAAAATTATAAACAAAATATTTGTGTTGTGTTGCATCAATTCATTTGCTGCAAATATTGGAGCAAATAAACTTTAACAAACAATGATATATAAAAAATAAAAGAAGGATAGTACAAAGAGAAAGAAATGAATTCTTCTAAGTTTTGGGTAAAAAGAATTAATACTTTGCATTATTGCTTTGTTAAAATATATACATCAATCATAATTTTTAAATATATGACATAATGACTAAATTGAAATTGGAAGAATAATGTTTGAAACAATATAAAAAGTAATGATAAATAATAGTGCCAAAATAGACATCTGTCCAAACACTAGTAATTAGAATAATGACTTCCTATTTATATATTTCAAGAGGTAAAAATAAACTTAAAACTTGAAACCGGCTAACAACTAAACCAATTTGGCTATTTTCGCAAAAAGAAAAATATTTTATACTAATGTCCACTCTATAGGTCGCTTTGACGTGCCCCTTTAACCATAAATAATATTTCAGTATTTTATATGGTGTTGAAATATTAAAAATTTTGTTTCAAAAGTATTTCAAGTGATATGATTCTACAAATCTTCAAATTGTTTTTGTAATTGAAAGTTATGTCCAAGGAAAAAATTCAACCACTAAATACTCTTTTTGGAAGTTAATTTTCGAAATACTTTTTATTTCAAATTTAACCAAATATTGTTCAAATGCTTACTTTGTATTAAATCAAGCAAGTGACATCCTAATCAATCTTGATACTTGATTCAATAAATTTTATTGATTAAAATTGCAAAATTTCATATTTTAAAATAACTTAAGTGAGAACTAAATAAAAACATGTACTATGATTTACAGCTGTATTTAAAGCTGTTAAACAGTGCCGCTTTCTTTGAAAAATGTTTACTCGAGATCGTGATTTTATTGCACTTTATTGACTTATCAATAATACTTTCAAAGAAATGGGAAGATGCCCCAATAGAGTGACAAAAGTCATTTGGGCAATTTAACGACTTCATGTTTCTATTTTAGCCATCAAAAATTTATTTTGGAAAAAAGAAAAGAAAATTAAAAATTCTTTTGTAGTAATTGTACATATTGGACCTTTACGCACCGTGGCGAGATAAATAAATTATAGGGCAAATATCACTTTTTGCCCGCGGCAGAAATTATTTATATTTGATAACCTAAAGGTATATAAAATTTATATATTTTATATATATAACATATCAAAATGTATTTATATACAAAATAATATATTTTTCGACTATTATTTTAAAAGATGCTATACAGTATCATTTCTCTTGAATATATTCACCATTAATAAGAAATCTTTATAGGGAATTGTTTCCTCTTTAATGGGCTTATATGATGCGAATTGAATTAGTCGGACCAGTGCAGAACAACAAACCTAGCTAAAATAAAAAACCTCTACGACCCTAACGGGGAAACCTTCTCTTCATATTTATTTACTTACCTTTTATGTTTAATAATTATTGGTCTCTTTACTGCCTTCTTTCCTTTTCTATTGATTAATAATGAAAATTTTCATCAATTTGTGTGGTCACATGGCAAACAAGTTAGAAAGATTTGGTCACCTTTCCAATTTAGGACCTTGGTAATTTATGGTCACATTTGCAAATATATTGAAGGCATATTCTCATCAATCAAAGTTATGAGGATGATAAATATGGTAAGTGAACAAAATGGAGAACAAGAGAAGATAGTAAATTTTCCAGGAGGATAATACAATAGTTAGAAGAGATTTTAGATCAAATCACAATATTATGAGTTGGCATCTCGAGTTGAAATCTCAGTGATCTCCTGACTATTATTATTGAGTTACATTGGTCGATATTTTCAACTTCCTCGATCGTGATCTATGTGAAAAACTTGAATAAAATTTAAAAAGAATAACTTTGATTATATATATATACACACACATGTTGAATGACCTTTTTGGAATCATCGTTAATATTTTGATCATGTTAAGAAAGATTTAGTAAAATAGTCCCGCACCAAAATTTTAAAGTTTCCTGTCAGAATTTTGAAGCAGCCTGTCAAATATTTCAGTTATGGCAGCGTGCTTTAGAATTCAGGCAACATGCTTTAAAATTCTGGCAACGTGCTTTAAAGTTATGATAGTGTACTTTAAAATATGGAAGCATATTTTAAAATTCTAGCAGTATCCTTCAAAATTCTGGTAACGAGACTATTTTTCCAAAATTTATCTTGACATGATGAAAAATATAATCGGTAACACTACTATTTAAGAAAATCTCCCAAAAATAATTTTACTAACGAGTAATTACGTGTTTGGATAAAATTATATACATTCTTCCAATTATGTTCCAACAAGCAAAGGAGAGTTAATTACATTAGTGTAATTAAGAAGTCACCGTTAATTACGTGATTAATAAGCTAAAAACTGTCATCCAACAGCAACTAATTATGTTAAGCAGCAATGTCAAAATCGTGTGTACTTATTTGGCCCTTTTGTGCAGACAACAGTCCAGTTATCACGCGCACATGGCGCATGCTAGCCTCAATTATATTTTATTTTATTTTTTAAAATTTCCAGTTATTGATCTACATATATAGAACAATATAAATAAGACAATAAAATTTGCAGAAATATCCTCCATAAAAATGGAAAATAAACTCCAGAAAAATAAAATTAATAAGTACTCGTGAACTGTGATCTCAGATTTGATTGGTTTCATTAAACCCTATAAATCATTTCTACCTCATCTCAATTTCAGTGGCAATAATTTGTAATTTATTGCCACTGCAATTTTCTATATTTCAAGAACCAATTTTTTTTCTTCCAATTTTGATTGGTAGGATTGAATTTGAGTAGTGGGTTTTGATTGGTTGGTTCTGAATGTGACCGTTTTGTATGTTTTAATAAAAACTTTTATATATATGTATACAATTTCTTGATTTGGGTTGTTTGTATTTGAGATAAAGATGCAAACTTTACATCTTCACTTGCTTTAAAATGCCACACTCTTTTTACATTCTTACTATTTAAGGCTCTGTATTAGCAGTTTTGGTGAAGTGGGGCTGTTGTTATTAGATCCATAAAGAAGCAATAGAGGATTGATTGTAAATCTAGAGATCATTTGGCTAATTGTGTATCTGTTTTCTTGGTGAATTTGGTCCATTTTCTTTATTAGATTGGCATTTCCAAATTTATACAGTGAGTAATTTCTGGCGTTTTGAGCTGATTCTGTTGAAGTTTCCTAATTTGGAGGTGAATTTTAGTGCAAAGATTCAAACTTTAGGAAGATAAAGAAGCAAGAAAGGATTGTTTGTATTATTGGGTCTTTGTTTTATTGGTGAATTTGGTGCATTTTTATTAGATTGGTATTGCTAAATTTGTGCAGTGAGTAGTTTTGTGGAGTTTTGAGCTGATTTTCTTGAAGTGTTGGAAAGTTGGAGGTGAATTACTGTGCAAAGATTCAAACTTTAGTAGGAAGATAAAGAATCAAGAAAGGATTGATTGTAGCTCTAGAGATCATTTGGCCAATAGGGTATCTTTTTCTTGGGGAATTTGGTGCCTTTTTTGTACTAGATTGGCATTACCAAATTCGAGTGACGAGAAGTTTGTGGCATGTTGAGCTGATTTTCTTGAAGTGTACTTAATTTGGAGGTGAATTTTAGTGCAAAAGATTCAAACTTTAGTAGGAAGATAAGAGTTGGATTTGGCACTCTGAGCTGATTTTGTTCGAGTATTCCAAATTTGGAGGTGAATTTAGTGCAAAGATTCAAACTTTAGGAATATAAAGAAGCAAGAGAGGAATGATTCCAACTCTAGAGATCATTTGGCTATTTGGGTATATTTTTTCTTGGTAAATTTGGTGCATTTCTTATTAGATTGGGCATTGCCTAATTGGTGTGGTGAGAAGTTTCTGGCGTTTTGAGCTGATTTTGTTCAAGTATTCTAAATTTGGCGGTGAATTTTAGTGCAAAGATTCAAACTTTAGTAGGAAGATAGAGTTTTGGATGTGGATGAGTGGAGGGGGGAAATGAGAGGTGAAGTAGCAAGATTGAGGGGACAACAATGACTACAGGATCATTGGGTCTTCGTTCTTCAGGAAGTTATGGCTCTTTGCAGCAACAGCTATTTCAGAACAGCTCCTCACCAATCCAAACAACACCTCCTATTCCATCAAGAAAGCCCCCTAAATTGTTTAAGGAGAAAGAGGGATTGTTTCTCCGGATCTGCAAATTCGCCCCTCGAAAGAATGTGGGGATGCTGCTGTTGTGTGTCGTTTCTGCCGCAGCTTTTCTGTGGGTCTTGTATGTTGGCAAAGGTTTGGTCTCTAAACTCTAGCACATTGCCTCTTTCTGAAACGTATGATTTGTCATATATTATAGTTAGATGTCAAATCTTTGGTGTTCATGTACTTGGAAATATTAAGATGGAGAATTTGTTTATTAAGCACTAATACAAAACTGAAAATCTTATTTATGTGAATTCATAGAGTTAATGCCATAAGTATTGTGGAGCTTCTGGGAGGCTCTTATGTGGTGTTATCGGGTGGTTATAGTTTGCTTGGTAAAATATTAATTGGCTGCCTCAAAGTTCATCATTTCACTTGTATGCTCTTTCTTTTTAAGGTTTTACCTGATTAGGAGAGTTCCTGATTTCGTCTAGTTTATGCTGACGATTTTTAATGACCACCTTTGTTGTTCAATCTTCTACTTTCGTTTTTAAGGAAATACTTTCTATCCGGCTGTTCCATATGTTGGTGCTTGTACATATTTTAAATTTTCATCTCTTAAGAATTCTTTTCTGCCTTCTGACAAGATCGAGTTTTCGACTCATTTATAGGTGAAGATGCAGTGGAACTTAACACCTCCATAAGTAACAGGATGTTTCCTCCAGAAACTGTACATAACTATATTTATAGGAATATTGAGTCAATAAAACGAACTAATGTTGGCCGAAGTGCATCAACTATCCAATCTCCTCCTCCTCCTGTATATTTCAAAGGATATACTCTTCCTCCTGGAAATCCATGTGAAGGCTTCACGTTGCCACCCCCGCCAGCAGATAAGAAGAGGACTGGACCACGGCGTAAGTTTTACAATCTTGTCGTATTCTGAAAATTTTCTCCTTAAAATGGATTGAAGGTCAGAATATATAACTTCTAAATGCTGAACCTGAACCTCATATTTCCATTCCTTATGTTCTTCAGCATGTCCTGTGTGCTACCTTCCTGTTGAACAAGCTATTGCATTAATGCCGGATGCACCGTCCTTTTCTCCTGGTGTTAGCAATTTGACATACATCCATGAAGAAAATCCAAGTAAAACCGAGTTTGGAGGTTCAGATTTCGGCGGATATCCTTCACTGATGCAGAGAAATGATTCGTATGATATAAGAGAGACAATGAGTGTGCATTGTGGGTATGCTATTTTCTCTACTTGGAAACTTTATAACAAAGATCGTCGCATTTTTCACAAGATCCTCTGATTTAGTGTATTTTGTGATTTTTTCATTTTACGTCCAATTGACAGTTTTGTCAGAGGAACCAGGCCTGGACATCGGACAGGTTTTGACATTGACGATTCTGACCTTGTTGAGATGGAATCTTGTCAAGGTGTCGTGGTGGCATCGGCAATATTTGGTATTGATCTTTCAACTGATCATTCATTTGTTACATTTGCATCTTGTATCTGATGGACCTTAGTTTTAACAAATATACTCTTGTTAAGGGGCCTTTGATTTGATACGGCAACCAAAGAATACCAGCGAATATGCAAAGAAAAATGCCTGCTTCTATATGTTCGTGGATGAAGAAACAGAAGCATTTTTGAGAAATTCAAGTGAGCTAAATAGTAGCATGAGAATTGGTTTATGGAGAATTGTTGTTGTTCATAACCTACCTTACAACGATCCGCGGCGAAATGGAAAGGTAATTATTCGTTGCCGATATCTTTTCCTTCGTAGATCTGAAGTTTGGATCCTTAACCAACTTTCCGCCTAAATGGGAGCTTTTGTGTTCTAAATCTTGAAGTCGACAATTTGAACAGGCTCTTGAATCGAACTCTAAATAGGTCTATTTCTGGAAATAGATAGAGTTCCGTTGTCTACTGTAATGAGCAAGCACAAAGTGCATTTATTTTCATGGTTTTGTCAAATTCTTATTTGATGCAGCCACTAATGATTGCATTAGAGTAGGCTGTCTACATCACACCCCTTGGGGTACGGCCCTACCCTGGACCCTGCATGAACGCAGGATGCCTTGTGCACTGGGCTGCCCTTTTTATTTGATGCACAACCATATTATACATATTCTAGCTGCAGAAGGCATTTTATCTTTTGCTTTTGGCTTTGCCTATATGATACTTAACATTGATTTTAAACGGGGACAGTGATCTAATTTCTTCCCAATTTTTGTTACCTTATGGAGAAATAGACAATATAATGATTGAATAATTTGTGACATGTATTTGTTAACACTGTAGGTTCCAAAGCTTCTACTCCACAGGCTTTTCCCTAATGCTCGTTATTCTCTGTGGATTGATGGAAAACTTGAGCTTGTTGTGGATCCATATCAAATACTTGAAAGGTATATTTAAGACCCAATCCACATCTCATATATGCGAAAGCAAAAATCATAATTGGCTTCCCCTTCTATGGGTTGATTTTAGTCTCTTGACTAAAGACGTTGAATTTCTCCTTTTAAAACTTTAGCGATTAGCGATACTTGCAGTAGCCACCTATATGGACAAGTATAAGTAAAGAAAGATAAAGAAGCAAAAGTAAGTAATGCTTCTGCAAGTTTGTTTTTAGATGTGTTTGCGACACTTCTCCAGCCAAAATTTACTATAAGAGGAATATAAGCATCTTGTGCTGAGGTGGTTCTTTTCATAGCAGAGGCGGACCTATGCTTGTAGAAGAGGGGTCACTGGACCCTGTTAACTTCGGCAAAAATTCTGAATATATAAGTATATATATGTTGAAAAACGGTCATATATTTTGCTTGGAACCTTTAAGATCGAAAGTCTGATGGAGGCACTGGGTCCGCCTTTGTTTCATAGTGGTGTATTTACATGTCTTTCTCTATAAGAAAAAAATGATTTTATTAAAGTAGCCTTCACATGCTTAAGCGACATGCCAACAGAAAAATGAAAAATATGTATGCCAGCAAAGTATACATTTATTGGAGATGGTTTTTATGGCCTCAAATTCAGGCACATCTCAGAATTGTTGGACCTATTTATCACTGATAACTATGTTAAGGGGGATTCCTTTGGTAAATGGTTGTAGAAGTTTGTTGAAAATTGACTTGTTCATAAAAATGTGCTTTTATTGTTCTTCACAAGTTGATTCGCTCTCAAGTTTTTTTCATTTCAATGTCAGGTTCTTGTGGAGAAAAAATGCCAGTTTTGCAATATCAAGGCACTACAAGCGCTTCGATGTATTTGTAGAAGCAGAAGCTAATAAGGCAGCTGCAAAGTTCGACAACGCTTCCATCGACTTTCAGGTTGAATTCTATAAAAAGGAAGGTTTAACTCCATATTCCAGGGCTAAACTTCCTATTACAAGTGGTAAGAGTGTGATCCTCTTTTTCATCTTTGTTTACCTTCTGCTCGTAGTTCCTGCCCGTTTTCTGTCTGATAATCATACTAACGTGCTATTTATGTCAGATGTCCCTGAGGGATGTGTAATAATAAGGGAACACAATCCAATCTCCAATCTTTTTACTTGCCTTTGGTTTAATGAAGTGGACCGTTTTACTCCAAGAGACCAAATTAGCTTTGCTATTGTGAGAGATAAGATCATGTCAAAGACAAATTGGACTGTGAATATGTTCTTAGATTGTGAGCGGCGCAACTTTGTGATTCAGGTAATCTTCATTTCTTTACCTTCTGGATTGTGAACGGACACAACTTTGTAATTGCCATTGCTGGTCCACATATTGATATTTCCTCAAATTCTATATTATCTGATGCTCTTTTCTTCTTAATCGTTCCAAAAAGAATGACGTGTTTCTATTTGATAACCCAACTTTAAACTTTCCAATTTGTCCTATATGACGTACTCTTATAGCCATTTTGAACTGTCATGGTATGTTTAATGTCACAAGTTCTCGGGGTACTTTTGAATGTGCCACAAATCTTTTTTTGTTAAACTCAGCGCTCAGTTAAACACCGCTATATAAAAGGAAATGGAGGGAGTAATAGTTTTAGCTACTTGTCAAGATGACCTTTTTCCGATTTAATTGCCGTGTGCTAGATAGCTGTATCTTACAACAACAACAACAAAAAAAAACCCAGTAGTTTCCCACGAGTGGGGTCTAGGGAGGGTAAGATGTACGCAGCCTTGCCATTCCCTTGGAAGGAAATGGAGGGAGTAATAGTTTTAGCTACTTGTCAAGATGACCTTTTTCCGATTTAATTGCCGTGTGCTAGATAGGTGTATCTTACAACAACAACAACAACAACAACAAACCCAGTAGTTTCCCACGAGTGGGGTCTAGGGAGGGTAAGATGTATGCAGCCTTGCTCCTTCCCTTAGAAGGGCAGAGAGGCTGTTTGATAGCTGTATCTTGTTAATTGATAGATTTGTTTTGTTGCTATCTGCAGGGGTACCATAGAGACGTTCTTGAGCGCCCAACTCCACCTCGTGCGAGTGTAATTGTTCATCCTCCACCGCCTGTAATTTTTGAAGCGCGACAGACCTCACCTATAGTTTCAACATCAACCGTCATAACTACTCCTCTCAAAAAGATACCCACGAAGCGTGGGAGAGAGAGGAAATCCAAGCGTCATAGAAAAGTTATTATTGCTGGAAATAAAGATCCTAATTTCAGTTAAAAATTTTGATCGATTAAAATTTTATTCTTTTCCTTCCCTGTTTTCCAGTATATCAATCGCGGGGTTAGGAACTGTTGTTTCCGAAAAGTCAGCATGAAGTTCTTAAGATTCTTTAGGTGTCAGATTTATCTAATTTTTTGTTGTATATATTTGAGTCTTGGCAAGTATTAACATTGCAGTTTTACACTGCAAATCGCCTTCATTTATCGGTAGCTTCATGTATTATTTCTTCTCATACAACTGTTGGTTCTGAAGCAAGATGAAATTCAATATCCATTATACTGCTGTTTGCTGTGTTTCTTTTCAATTATGCTGTGACTACGTTTTTCCTCGGCCGAGGGTCTATCGGAAACAACCTCTTTATCTTCACAAAGTAGGGATAAGGTCAGCGTTCATATTATCCTCCCCGACCTCACTTGTACCCCGACCTCACTTGTAAGATTACACTGAGGTTGTTGTTGTTGTTGCTGCTGCGTTGTTGAAATCTTGGTTTTTCAAGTCTTGTAAATGTTGATTTAGTAGTTGGAGATCTTGGTTGTTGAGGGGTTGGGGGTGGGGTGGGGTGGGGGACATAATTTCCAACAGTACTTGGTATAGAAACATGGTTTGCTTCATTGTAACAAACAGGACAGCATGCTAAAGATTGGAATGTTAATGTGCATGAGGATGTTTCTCTTCAAATTTAACTGCTCCAATTAGTGTTGTGTTAATTAAGTGAGACATTCAAGAGAGATGAGCAGTTTAGGCAAATATTCTTATGATTGAGACTAGTAAACTTCCTTTTTAAAGGGCGTGTAAAAACTTTAATAGATAATATGAAACGGAGATAGTATTAACAACATGCTATTAAACACCGAACAATAACCATGATGAAATTGCTAAGATAATGATGCATAGTCTCTAAGAGGCAAAACTAATAACCATTTGGAATGTTTGGAAAATTAGATACTATTAATTTTAAAGACAAATACAAAGCTATTAGGTTCAGTTGAACTCGTATCCAAAGCTTTAACTCCGTCACTACTTAACTATGCTTAATGAAAGTTTACTTTCACCTTATAAAATCAATAAGTCGATATATATATATATATATATTTTTTTTTTTTAATTTTCTAAAAACTTTTTACTTTTTTTTTTGGAATCGGTGTTTGGCCATGAAAATTTTGAATTTCACTTGAAGTTAAATTTTGGAATTTGAAAAACTCCAAAAAGCTATTTTTAAAATTTTCACTTTAAGGGAGTTTGGACATAAGAATTGTAAATTTTTTTTAAAAAAGTGATTTTTTTAAAAGTGAAAATGGTATTTAAAAATTAGAGTTGTGTTTGGACATGAATATAATTTTGGGTTATTTTTGAAGTTTTGTGAGTGATCTGAATGAAAATTTTGAAAAATAATTTTTTGGAGTTCGTCAAATTTTCGAAAATTTTCAAAATGAATCTTCAAGTGAAAATTGAAAAATTTATGACCAAACGCTGATTTCGAAAAAAAAGTGAAAAATCTCTTATGTCCAAACGAGCTAATCACTCAGAAAAAATAAAAAACAACTCTAAATTATCTTCATGCCCAAATACTAATTTTCAAATACCATTTTCACTTTTCTTTTTTTGGAACTTCACAATTCTTATATCCAAACTTAAGAAAATTCATGCACTAAGTCAAAAAGAGAAAGTTGCTTTTATCTTTTTGCTGACACAACTTAGAAGAAATTTCTCTCACACAGCAGCAATTGGGGGAAGAAACTTGAAAAAAAGATGAATCAGCTTCCAAAAGTGCACATGCAAATTAGTAACAGATCTAATATTAGTCAAATCAAGTCTGCTACCAAACTTTTTGGATGAAATCTTCTAAAGAAAAAAAGTGCACTTCACAGTTTTACTTGTTTTTTTGTCTAGTTATATAATTTGGAGATTGATTTGCTTCAATTGTCTTTGATTTGGTAGATAAATAATCCAAGTTCACTTTCAACTACTTTACATAAATTGTTTTGTTGGTTTGTGAAGTTGCAAACCTTTGGAGAAAGCTAAGCATCATAAATTGGGACATAAGAATTATGATATTCCGAAAAGAGTGGAACTTTTTTTTAAAATTGAAAATAGTATTTGTACATAAATACAAATTGGAGTTGCTTATAATTTTTTTGTAACTGATTTGGAGTGAAATTGTGGAAAACAGTTTTTTGGAGCTTTTTGACAACTTCAAGTTGGATTTGAAATTTTCATGGCCAAATACTGATTTTAAAAAAAAAAGTAATTTTTTTTTCCGAAAACCATAATTTTTTTTATAGCCAAACGGGCCCTAAATTTCCCTAAATTGCAGACTATAAAAGAATTTTTATATTATTATATCACTTAAAAATTAATTATAATCTAATCGTTCATAATAAATGAATTAGTAATTTGAAAAATAAAGCATATTGCCTGCTAGCAGTATTGAAGTACATTGATAGTATAAAAGTGCGTTGCACTATTAGAGTATAAGTGAGTACACTTAAAAACATATTTTTTTGCGAAATTGGGGATCGATATCAAATCATTTTGAATAGTTTTTTTTTTTTTTTTTTTGGAAAAAAGACTCATACGTCAAATTAATTCTGCTTGACCGTAAGTGAAAATATTAATGTGTTTTATACTACAATTCAGAGATCAAATTCTCTTGTCAACTCCAACAAAAACTTGTAGAAGTATGGAACATAGAGTGTGATTTTGTTGACATTCAGTTATTTCTTTGAATTTTTAAAATCTGAAAAAGGAGCAAATTCTGAAATACATATCATATGCCAAGTGTTGATAATAGTTCGTGTATATTTATGACTTCAAATTTGGAAGTTTTATACAGAACAAATTATCATATAAGTTACTGTTATGGAATAATATGAAATAAAGTAACATAAGAGAAATTTAGAAAGAGATAATACTAGATCTTTTTTTGATGGCTTTCTCTAAATGAGTAGAGAAGTCTCCTATTTATAAGAGAGTTGTATGGTGACCAAATAATAGTCTTGCTGGCCAAGTAACAAATCTTGGTGAGCAAGTAACTAATCTTAGTGACCACGTAACTAGACTAGTTTATGACTAACTAACTTGCTCCCAAGTAATTTTATAATACATGGACATTCACTCTTAATATTATTCATAACACTCTCCCTTGAATGTCCATTAGTAGATAATGTAACTCGTTAAAACCTTACTAGGAAAAAAACTTAGTAAAAAAAAATTCTAGTGAAGGAAAAAGAGTACACATGTTTAATAATACACTTTTTGGTTGCCTCGTTAAAATCCTTGCAAGGAAAACCCAATGGGACAAAACCTTATAAGGGAAAAAGAGTACAACGCGTATTAACTCCCCCTGATGAGAACATCAATTCACATCTTTGAGCCTTCGCATCCCAATCTTGTACGCTAGCTTCTTGAAGATTGACGTCGGTAGAGATTTGGTGAACAAATCAGTCATATTATCACTTGAACGAATCTGTTGCATATTGATATCACTATTCTTTTGAAGATCATGTGTAAAAAATAACTTTAGTGAAATGTGCTTTGTCCTATCTCCTTTTATGAATCCTCCATTCAATTGGGCTATGCATGATGCACTGTCTTTATACAAAATCGTGGGTAGTTTGTCATACTTCAAACTACATTTGTCTCGAATAAGATGTATTATAGACCTCAACCATATACATTCTCGACTTGCTTCATGAATAGCAATTATCTCAGTATGATTAAATGAAGTAGCCACGATTGATTGCTTAGTCGTTCGTCAAGATATATCAGTACCTCCACATGTAAACACATAGCCTATTTGAGATCGAGCCTTGTATGGATAAGATATATATCCAGTATCGGCATAACCAACAAGGTCGGGACTACAATCATTAGCATAAAATAAGCCCATATCGGTAGTCCCTTTTAGACACCACAATATGTGTTTGATTCCATTCCAATGTCTCCTTGTAGGAGCAGATCTAAATCTTGCTAAGACATTAATTGAAAAAGTTATGTCAAACCTTGTAGTGTTAGTAGGATATATTAGTGCACCAATTGCACTAAGATATGGTACTTCAGGACCAAGAAGCTTTTCATTCTTTTCTTGAGGCCGGAACGGGTATTCACATCAAGTGACCGAACAACCATCAGTGTACTTAATGGATGTGCTCCATCCATATAAAACCGTTTCAATACCTTTTCAATGTAGGCAAATTGATGAACAAAAATTCCGTTTGCCAAATGTTCAATTTGCAAACCGAGACATAATTTTATCTTTCCGAGATCTTTCATCTCGAATTCCTTCTTTAAATAGTCAATTACCTTTTGGAGTTTTGTAGGAGTTCCAATAAGGTTGATGTCATCAACATATGCAACAAGTACATCAAACTCCGAAGTTGTTTTCTTTATAAAAACACATGGACAAATGACATCATTTATATAACCTTCCTTTAATAAATACTCACTAAGGCGGTTATACCACATTCTTCCTGATTAGACCATACAAAGATCTTTGCAATTTGATTGAAAATATTTTTCGGGGCTTTGAGTTATGTGTGTCAGGAATTTTAAATCCATTGGGAATTTTCATATATATTTCGTTATCAAGTGAGCCATAAAGGTAGGTTGTAATCACATCCATTAAATGCATGCCAAACTTTTCATGGACAACAAAACTAATGAGATAACGAAATATTATTGCATCCATAACAGGTGAATATGTCTCTTCATAATCGACACCAGACATTATCTTGCATAATGCTAGATGCAACATTATATACAAAGACATAATCCACCACTATATTCAATCGATTCAAATCTGTCTCAATATCGATTGGATTTGTTGATAGTTTCTTATTTTCTTGAGTCTCAGGCTCATTGATTTCCTCGTGAATCTCAGGATTGGTTAAATCGTGGGTTTCTTTATGAGACTCATTCATAGTGTCACCTTTATCATTTATTTTCCTTTATCTAGGATTTCGATCCTTAGAACCCAATGGTCTGCCACACTTTAGGCATGCTTTTGACTCATTAGCTATGACACTAGAAGATTGTCCAACAAGGACATCAATACGGATTGAGACATTTTCTGTAGGGATATGTGATTTCGTTATCCTTTTTAGATCTGTAAATGCATATGGCATTTGATTTGCTATTTTCTACAAATGAATAATCTTTTGCACCTCCTTTTTACAAATAGAGGCACGTGGATCAAGATGAGACAATGATAGATTTTTTACAAAATTTCTCGTGTGGTTTCACCATTTTCTCCCCCTAATTTTGGAAAAAATATCTCATCAAATCGACAATCTACAAATTGAGCAGTGAATAAATCTTCTATTAATATTTCAAGGTAGAAAATAATAGAGGGCGATTCAAACCCAACATATATTCCTAACCTTCTTTTGGGACCCATCTTGGTGCGATATAGCTGTGCTACATGCACGTATACTGCGTACCCAAAAATTCTTAAATGGGATTTATTAGGTTCATGACCCAAAACTAATTACAACGGAGAATATTTATGATAATTTGCCGGTCTGAGACGAACTAGCATTGCAACATGTAAAATGGCATGACCCCAAACCGAAGTGGGTAACCTCGTTTTCATGAGCAATAATCTTGCTATCAATTGCAGACGTTTAATCAAAGACTATACAAGGCCATTTTGAGTATGAACATGAGCTATAATATGTTTCACTTTTATCCCAATTGATAAGCAATAATCATTAAATGCTTGGGATGAAAACTTAGCAGCATTATCAAGTCTAATAGACTTAATTAGATTATCCGGGAATTATGTCCGTAATCGAATTATTTGTGCCATTAATTTTGCAAATACCAGGTTGCGAGATGACAATAGTCACACATGAGACTATCTAGAAGATGCATCTATTAAGACCATAAAATATCTAAACGACCCACTAGGTGGGTGAATAGGTCCACAAATATCCCTTTGTATACGTTCCATAAACGCATGAGACTCAATCCCAACCTTTGTTAGTGATGGTCTAATAATTAACTTACCTTGATAACAAGAAGTGTAAGAAAATTTATTATTTAAAAGAATCTTTAAATTCTTTAATGGATGCCCATTTGAGTTCTCTATAATTCGTCGCATCATAATTGATTCAGGATGTCCCAATCGATCATGCCAAAGTATAAAAGTATTGGGATCAGTAACCTTTTGGTTCACGATAGAATGTGCCTCAATTGCGCTAATTCTTGTCCAATACATACCATAAGATAAAGATGAGAACTTTTCAATAACCTCTTTTTGGCCAGAGACATTCTTGGTAACGATGAGATATTCAAGATTATTCTCATCTATTATCTCAATATGATATCCATTTCGACAGATATCTTTAAAACTCAACAAGTTCCTCTTGGACTTGGAGGAGAATATTGCATTATCTGTGATAAGTATTGTTCCCTTAGGCATAGTTATAGTAGCTCTTCCAGAGCCTTCAATTAGATTACTACTACCAGAAATTGTAGTAACATCTACCTTACACATATTTAAATGGGAGAAATATTTTTTCTCTGTGAATATCGTATGTGTCGTACATAAATAATTTAAGCAAATATTTCTACAATTAAACTTTGATCCAAGTTTGTTTTGTGAGGTATCCATATTTACTTACCATGATTTGACATACAAAAGAAATATATGAATAAATATTAGTATTTTTAGAGAAAAAGGAAAAAAAAACAAAGTTAAATTAGTGATTCAATAATGACCTTTTAATGTAATTTCGAGCAACTCTGATTATGATACTAATTGATACTAATAACTACTACTCATGTAAAGAACTATGATTATATGATATTTATTCACTAGCTACTATAAATAGACAAAAATAAAAACCAAACTACTCAATCATCTTTAACCACAGATCCATCACCGATCAAGTGGTCTATTTTTTCATAAGGGTGCTCAAAGAAATCTGCCATATCCATCACCTTTTCCACACTTAGCATAATATGAATACACCTCATCCACTTTGGTGTAGACCAGTGGGTTGATTATCGTGATTTCTCATGAGCAAGTCATTATTTCGTTTAGTCACAAGGAGAAGAGAAATCAACTCAGAGTATTTCTTGAAACCTTTATCTTTGTATTGCTGTTGCAGGACCATATTGGAGGTATGAAACGTTGTGAACGTTTTTTCAAGCATATCATAGTCAGTGATACTATCTCCACAGAGTTTCAATTTAGAAGTAATTCTGAACATCGCCGAATTGTATTCAGAAACAGACTTAAAGTCTTGGAGCATTAGATGAGCCAAATCATATCGTGCCTGTGGAAGTGTGACCAACTTTAAGTTGTCATATCTTTCCTTTAAGCCATTCCACAAAATAAGTGGATCTTTGACTGTGAGATATTCTATTTTCAACCCTTCATCAAGGTGATAGCGCAAGAAAATCAAGGCCTTAGCACAGTCTATGATAGATGCTTTTTTTTTTATCTTTAATGGCGTCTCCAAGACCCATTGTATCTAAATAGATTTCTGCATCCAACACCCATGACATATAGTTGTTGCCCGAAATTTCAAGGGCAACAAATTTTCTTTTCATAATATCAGTCATAATTAAGAGAAGAGAAAAATTATACCTTAGTCTTCTAAAAAATAACTTCTTGAGACGGTAGAATCTCGTGCTGATAACGTGTTATGGAATAATATGAAATAAAGTAACACAAGAGAAATTTAGAGAGAGATAATACTAGATATTTTCTTGATGGTGTTCTCCAAATGAGTAGGGAAGTCTCCTATTTATAAGAGAGTTGGTTGGTGACCAAGTAACTAGTCTTGGTGGGCAAGTAACAAATCTTGGTGAGCAAGTAACTAATCTTAGTGACCAAGTAACTAGACTAGTTTATGACTAACTAACTTGCTCCCAAGTAATTTTATAATACATGAATATTCACTCTTAATATTATTTATAATATTTACAGATTATTTTTCTATCTACCTAAATCTTAGTCTAATAGAATAGGCGAGGTGCGTGTAATCCGATACAAACACCACTTGAACTCAAATAACTTATATAGAAGATGAATAATTGATCTTCGACAAACAAAAGAGAAACAAAAGAGAAAGATAAGAGAAAGAAAATATAGAAGTTATATTTGCTAATTAACATGAATTGATGTGCTTTAACATATATGTGTTATGAAATACATATTATATGGATGTCCACTAATCAAATATAACTTCCATTACTTTTCTCCATTATGTAGATAATCCCCACTACTTCTCACCATTATAGTTGTAACTCCCACACTTTTATAACCTCACTATGATCTTCCCCCATATTCTCAGTAATTAATATCATGTTCATGATATGCCTTTGTATTACCTCAATGTCATCCTATAAATAGAGGGTTTGGGCATCACATTGTACACACTTGAAAAATACTTGAAGAAATAAAAATCCCTGCTCTCTTTCTCTCTACATTCTTGTCTATTTACTTGTTTCATATTATTACTTTGAGCTAAGTTTCTTAACACATTATCAACACAAATTGCTATATTCTTCTAATACTTCCTAAAAGAAGTGAAAACCCTCCACGGAAGCTACAACTGCTTTTGCTGCTTTGCCAAAGAAACTTTTTCCTCGATAACGATTTTGTGGTAAGCATTAAAGATGAAGTGTCATCAATTTAGTCTTATGTGCATGAAGATGAAAAAGGTATATTCCTACTTATTTTATTTTAATTCGGTCGGTATACATTAATTTCAATAGAATGAGTAAGCACGTTCTATGACCATTATTTGCTAATTTAAACATTAGTCATATTTTTTATTCAATAAAACATGAAGTAACATTGGAAACTGATGCAACACAGGGATATGATTCTTTAGACTTTATTTGCTTCTAGTTAAATTGTCATGGGTTTCTAAAGTAGTGTTACATTTGCTTTTCTGATACAATTTGGATGGTTTTATTCAGTTAAGAAAGTGTCGTTTTTAACAAAAAAAAAGAGATTTGTCAGCTCTTGGTTTATATGATCTCATGCTCTATGTACTACTAAGACTGGTAACCATTAATTTTTCAACACATTAGTTGATGAGGATCAGGTAAGTCTTATTGTGTCCATATAAAATCACAAATATCATAAATGGACTTATTTAGCACTCATATGATATATAGTTAATGTAGTTAAAAGAAATGTATTGACCTTTCTTTTAATCTTGCTTGTTGTGTCAACACTTATTGCTACATTAAGAGGTTACTGCTATGGGTCCACTGTTTTCTAATAAGTCATGCAAGAAAACTTCCACTGAAATGACTAATTAGTGAAGTATATAATCCCTTTACATATCACATTTGAGACAACAAGGTCTATTCTCTTTTGTCTATGTTATTTATTATTTTATACTATCATGTCATCCAGTATTATAAAACGGTTGGTGTTATTTGCATGATTTGTAATTTCAGATTTACTTGCACTAATTACTTTATTGAGGTGATGAAGAAAAATTATGAAATCAGATCCAATGAGCACTGTTAAGAGTACGCCCGAAAGGCTCGAAGGTGAGTCACTAGACACTTTGGCTTATAATGCAATATGTGGAGGGTAAGACGTGGGTTCAAGTCCCAGCGCACCATGAGAATAAGACATCGGGTTTAAGTCCTGGTGCACCATGATAATAAGAGTTGGGTTTGAGTCTCAACTCATTATGGTCTAACATTCCTTTATTTAGGTAAGGCATTGGGTTTCACTCTCAATGCACCACATTGATGATATAATGATGTCTAAAGAAGAAAATATATTTTTCATGAAAAAGCACGAAACTTGTCACACTTGATTTGCATCATTCTTGATGTGAATTTGGTAGCGGTGTATAATATGTCTAAATGAAGACAAGCGGTTGACCAATAAATGTGGCACGCCAAAGATTAAAATAGTAATAGTCATCATTGATAATCGCAAAAAAGGAGAACAATAAGAGTTCTCAAAATAATTCTTCAAAGGTGAAAGAAATATGTATCAATGTGGTCTGTTAAAACGAGACACGCTCACATGATTATAGTCCATTCCTTGAAAATGTAGTTTGTGATAAGCATTGCAAATGCAGACTCATTCCTAAAAGTAAATGTGAAAATATATATGTGATAAAGATTATGTTGTCACGAACCAAAATCCATTAAAGGTCGTGATGGCACCTAACACTGCTGTCAGGCAAGCCAACCATAATTAATTAACTTAATTATCTATTTTAGTATTTTTGAAATAAAAATTTATTCAATTAAATAGTAAAGATAGAACTCATAGAGTAAGTGATAAATATTTTAGCAACTAAATTTCTAAATAACCCATAACCACTCCCAAAATCCGGTGTCACAAGTGCATGAGCATTTACTAGGGAGTTAAAATAAAATACAGCATCTATCCGAAATACAAATTAGACAGGAAAAATGTAAATAACTCTGAAGGAGACTCTGTTGGCTGCGGATTGTAATATAGAATGCAGCTCACCTAAGTCCCCGTATTTTAACCACACCTCTGCGCCCACAAGGCCTCTGGACATATCTGTACCTGCACAATAAAAATGTGCAGCAAGTGTAGCATGAGTACGAAAAACAACATGTACCCAATAAGTATCAAGCCTAACCTCGAAGAAGTAGTGACGAGAGGTCGACTTTGACACTCACTAAGGGTCAATAATATTAAAATAGAGATAGTTAAATCAACATGATTTATAGGAATATCAATAATTTTCTTTAACCAGTAGAAATAATTAACTCTTTCGATTCAAATAACTTCCAATTTATCAATTAGTTTCACAAGCTGCAATAAAATATCAAGGTATCGTATAATTATTATTATTAGGCACGATTTCTGCCGAGGTCGTACGACCCGATCCAGAGTGTCGTGTACACTGTCGAAAAATGTGCGGCGCAATCCATAGATGCATCTATACTACCGAGGCGTTCGGCCCGCTCCACAAGAAAGGAGGACATTTTCTTATGAACCTCCAGAATGAGAAGTTATTATAATATTAACACATAGGATGTTCAATCTTTATTAACAATTCAATAATTTACACAAAATTCGAGTATATGAAGTTTCAATCTTTTACTATTTCCTCAAACAATTTACAATATAATTTCCGTAATTTAAGTAATTAAAAGAGGTAATTATCAAAAGTAATTCATGATTTGAGTCCTAAACAACCCGAACTTTAGCAATATTAGTAGCTACGCACGGACTCTCATCACTTCGTGCGTACGTAGCCCCCACAATTAGCAATAATTATTAATTTAAATCACATGTGGGGTAAATTCCCTCTTACAAGATTAGACAAGAGACTTACCTTGTCTCAAAGCTCACTTCCCGATCACAACGTCGCGTTAAAGTCTCAATTCAATGCCGGAAATTCCGAAACTATCCAAATGTTATGAAAAATAATTAATACATGCTCAATAATTCGAAATTGGGCTATTAAATTAATTATCCAACCCAAAATGGTAATATTTCTAAAATTCATCCCGGGCCCACGTGCCCGGATTCCAGAAATTTTTCGGAGAAAAACGTTACCCATAATCTCAAGAACTCAAATATATAATTTCCATCCAATTCCATATCCAATTTCGTGGTCAAAATTGAAAAATACCGATTTCTAGATTTTTCTTCAAAACTCTAAATTTCTACTCATTTCCATGAATTTTCACGCCTAAATTCGTATTTAAACCAAGTATTTAACTTACAATAGGTAGGAATCACTTACCTTGACATAGATGATGAAGATGAGCTCCAAAATCGCTCCTAGGTTGGCTCCCATGAAGGAAATGAGATGAATTGAGCCAAACCCATTTTTGCAAACTTATACACTGCCCATGCGACCCTTCTTCGCGTTCGCGAGCCCCCCATCGCGTTCGCAATGAACAAAATTCTCAAAAGTCATTTTCAAACTCTTCTCAGATAGCCTCTAGTATAATGATCATAACGTTTTGTACAAAATTCCAAATCATAAATGGTTTAACTTTCTGGAAACTAGACATCAAGGGCTATAACTTTCATATGTTGATCATCTTTCAATTCATTGTATATTGCAAGATATAAGCTTCCAAAGTGAACCCTGTGCAGTCGAGATTTCCAAATGCTTCCCGGATAGTCTGTAGTATATCCACCATAACCTTTTGTACACAACTCCAAATGACAAATGGTTTATTTTTATGAAAACTAGATACCAAGAGCTACAACTTTCATTTTTGGATTACCTCTAAATTCGTTATAAATTGAGAGATGTAAGCTTCCGAAGTCAGACGACAGACAATAGAAATTCCTTCTTCGCGAACGCGAGAGCCTCTTCGCGAACGCGAAGAACAAAATCCCAGCAGCAAAATCCTTCTTCGCGAACGCGAGAGGCTCATGGCGAACGCGAAGAACAACACCAGAACCAGCAACCAGCAGCATCAAAACACCCAAACTTGGTCCGAAACCATCCCGAATTACATCAAACAATATCAAAACCACGAATCACACCCCAATTCAAGCTTTATGAACTTTAGAACTTTAAACTTCTACATTCGATGCCGAAACCTATCAAATCAAATCCGATTGACTTCGAATTTTGCAACAAGTCATAATTGATATTACTGACCTACTCCAACTTCCGGAATCGGAATCCGACCCCAATATCAAAAAGTCCACTCCCGATCAAACTTTTTAAAAACCTTTAAATTTCTAACTTTTGCCAAATGACTCTGAAATTACCTACGCACCTCTAAATTAATATCCGGACGCGCTACTAAGACCAGGATCACCATACGAAGCTATTCCTAGATTCTGAATCCCAAAGGACATCGATAACATTGAAATACACTTTAACCCAAATTTATGAAATTCTTCCAAAATGCCAACTTTCCACAATAGGCGCTGAAACGCTCCCGGGTCATCCAAAACCCGATCCGATCATATATCCAAGTCCAAATTCATCATACGAACCTATTGGAACCGTCAAATCATGATTCCGAGGTCGTTTTCTAAAAATATTGACCGAAGTCAAACTCGCCCTTTTTAAAGCCAACTAAGAAACCAAGTGCTCCGATTTCAACCCGAACACTTTCAAATCCCAAACCAACCATCCTCGCAAGTCATAAATTAGTAAAAGCACATACGAGGAGTCTTATTTAGGGGAACGAGATTCTAACAGCTAAAACGACCGGTTGGGTCGTTACATATGCATAATAATATTAAAGGCAAAATATTAAAGCAAGAAATGATTTTTCTTATGATGATTTTGACAATGACAGTTATTATGATATGATTTTGTGAAGGAGACATTCACCATATGGATGGTGTGATAATAGACTGTGTAGTATAAAATCACTTAAGAGCTCCTAAAGAACTAATTTATTACTACCCGGATGAATGAAATTGTTTATGACATCGATAATATAGTAAGTCTCAAAAGAAACTTTTTGAGTTTTAAATATATTAGCCAAAGTTGTTGGCATTTGAGACTATAAATGAAAGGAAGATTGAATATCTTCATATTACTATAATCATACCGGGTAAATATGAAAGGTTACCCGATTTTTCTTCTATTTGTATTACATGTGTATAAGCATGATGATGAAATCACATGCCACAAGTAAACTAGAGGTTTACTGAAACAAAGATTAGTTGGCATGACCTGTTGGCCATCCCGGTTCAATTATGATGCGAAAATTACTTGAGAATTCACATTAGCATATATTGAAGAAATAGAGATTCTTCAAAAAATTCTCTTGTGCTGCTTATTCTCATGATATACCACTTAAGATTGGGATTAAATCCCTTGATATCTGGAACGAATAAAAGGATATATATATGTATGGGCCCAATCACCTGCCATGTTGACCTTTTACTATTATATAATTTTAATAGATGCATCTATTCTATGGTCACATGTGCGTTTGTTATCAACTTGCAGTTTGGCTTTTGTAAGGTTGCTTGCTCAAATTATTAGAGCACAGTTCCAAAATAAAAATTATGATAATTTATCTTGATAATACTGGTTTAAATCCAAGTTGGTTTAGCAGAAACTGTATGCCTCCAATTAAGCTAAACCATTGGTTATGAGAATAAAACTCCCAAATAAAAATTTGGTATGAGGTATATTATTTAATATACAACATCACTTGTACGCATCTAGCCAACAAGTTATGATAAATTCTCCTTATTTTAATTGGTTCAGGGTCAAGAACTAAATAATTTTTATCTAGAAATATGGATGTGCTATATGATTTAATTATTCCACCACAATGCACAATGATGTGTCTCCAAAGAAAGTTGGGGATATGTGTTGGTGATCTTAATATTAGGAGGATAAAATGGAAAGATGAAAAAGTAATACATGGAATGAATTATTATGAGTGCACCTAGATCCTTGTACAAGAAAATGTGAACTTGAAGTTCAAGTGATAATTCATTTGCAAAATATTTCCAGGCGCATTTGCTGACCCAAAGCTAAATGTTATATTTCAGCTGTTAATACTCCAAATAGAATAAAGTCCATGATGGACATAGTCTATAGAACGCATGAAGCGTAATAGACTAATCGGTTCCAAAGATAAAACTCCTTGAAGAAGGAGAGTAGAAAATGATAAAGATGGTCATACTAAGGAGGCAAGTGCTCTATAAGAACACCACGACATAACACTTTATAAGACCTCATGGGAGAGGCTTAGGTACCTGAAACTATTGAGATCTCGATAAGTTATGTATTTATTGAGTGGTGATGGAACCGATATAAAATGATCATCGACGATATTGTTAATATAATGTAGTGCTCAATATTATTAATATTGACGAGGATCTTGAGCTCAAATCTGTCGTAGAATATGGACAGACAAATGATTGGTCAATGAAAAATACACAATCAATATTGAATTCACTTGAAAAACGTAAAGTTTTGGACTGATAGTCCCAACACCTGAAAGAATAAAGCCAGTGAGGTGACACAAGATTTTTCGGAAACATGTTCTCTTGTGGTGGATGCAGTTGCTTTCAGATTTTAGTCTGACAATACCTGAAAAATTTGATATGCGTATATAAAAATCATTGAAGGATTTAAACTGTTCTGAAGTATATTAAGGTTTCCAAAAAATTTATTAAATAATGCTTCAGCAAATCCTTATGTGGATTAGAGCAATCATGGCTTACATGATTTATTTTTGTGTCTATTGCAATTGGTGCACTATATATCTTGCTAGAACCATGAGTATAACAATATTCTAGCAGGGATATAATTTTATTCATATATGAAGATATTGGAATACTGTTAGTATTATATTGCAAAAGGAATCCTTAATATAGATTTGTTTATTCTAACAAATATTGTCAACATTTTGTTGGTTATGCAAATGCACGCATTTTCTGAAGTTTGTTCTTCAAACAATCTATTTGTATGTGAGGGTACTGCCATATTATTATTTTACAAGGCAGTCAATTATTGATACTTATCCAAGTCATGTCAATATGCTAGCAACTGATAAAGCAAGTGACTCAACACACAACAGATATGTGACTTTTCCTTGAGAGAAGATTCCAATAATAGTGAAGGCGATGATATTTGTTTATCTCAATTTAAAGAAGGATATATTGAAGGAGACAAAATAAAGCATATATTTCATCAAAGATCTTTATCAAACACGGTCTTCACAGAACGGTGAAATAGATGTTCAACAAATTTGTTCGCTTGATAATTTGGTGTTCTGTTCAGTGAAGCATGGGCAACCTCAACATTTGAGAAGTTGGTATACAAGATCGGAACACGTCATCTCGGAGAAACAAATTGATGTTTTTATCGGGGGGAGGTAAATACGCGTTATACTCCTTTTCCCTTAGCTAAGATTTTATCCCACTAGGCTTTTCTGGCAAGGTTTTTAATGAGCCAGCAAATAATGCGTATTACAAGATATGTGTACTCTTTTTCCTTCACTAAGATTTTTTCCCACAAGGTTTTTTCTTAGTAAGGTTTTAACGAGGAACATTATCTTTGGTCATCCAAGGGAGAGTGTTATGAAATACATATTATATGGACGTCCACTAATCAAATATAACTCCCACTACTCTTCTCCATTATGTAGATAATCCCCACTACTTCTCACCATTATAGTTGTAACTCCCACACCTCTATAACCTCCCCATATAGTTAATATCATGTTCATGACATCCCTTTGTATTACCTCAATGTCATCCTATAAATAGAGGGTCTGGACATCACATTGTACACACTTGAATACATAGAAGAAATAAGAATTTCTCTTCTCTTTCCTCTTTATATCTCTTATCTATTTTATTGTTTCGTATTGTTACTTTGAGCTTAGTTTCTTAACATATAGAGTGGTGGGGTATGAGTTTGAGCTATAGTTTGAATATTAATTAATTAATTAATTTTGAGAAGCTGACGAATTCCTTTTATTGAAAAGACAAACAAAAAGTGAAAAAACTTTTACCAGACTCTTCTGAAGTGAGTCAACATTCGCGGCCCGCCCTTATTTTTCCATCTTTCTCTATAATTTTTCCCCCGCATTATGGACCAACTAATTCAGAATTCACGTTATATAAAGTTCATTAAAGGAAAATTCGTTCCATATTAAAAAACATTCTATTTAAAACTCCAACTCAAGATATTTAATTAAGAGAAAAGAGATCATATTCATTCTATCATAAATAATAATTTGATTATTTTTTTGGCATGTTCATGGAGAAGAATATGAAAGAAATTTTTGACCTTTTGTTAAAGAGTTTAATTTCAATATATTTCTCATATTGTTAATTGTCCTGAAAGATAAATACAGATAATTATTCATAATAAGTGAGATTAATAATCTAAAAGTTAGACATGTTACTTGTGTTTTTTTTGGTAATTAGAAACATGTTGTTATATTAAGTGTTAGGAATTAAACAGAATTAACCTGAATAGATTTTCACCCAATCACTTAAACAAAAAATAGTGGCGCATGTATAATATTATTAATCATGTGTATAATTGTGTATAATCAGTATATAATCTATGTATACTGATTAGAAAAAAGTAAACAGTAAATTCACGGCTATTTGTGTAAAGATTTCTTAGTTATTTACATGATTATATAAATCTTTAATGCTATATATCAATGTATATAAGTCCAAAAAAAATGTATATAAGTAAAATATTTTGTAAACTTACAAAAAAGGAGACATTATTGAGGGGCAAATATGTCCAAATGCCATATAATTTTGACTTATTAAGTGTACTCATGAAGCTTCTATATCTTTTAGTCGAGACAAATCATTTCTCCATCACTTCCATATGAAAAATCAATTAAAAAATATCCACATTCAAAAGTGTCACGTTAGCTCTAAAGAAAAAGGTGAATACACTTGATAGAGAAACATCACAAACACAAAAAGCGAAAAAATAGAAAGAAACGTGCCACCATCCAAAACACTAGTAGTTTCTAAGAAGATGCATATTTAAAAATAGGCATGTACCTATATTTAAAAATAATTTGATACTAAATTTCTCATTTTATTCTTGATGACATAATTTATAGACATATAAATATTTATAACTTATTTTAAATTAATTTTAATAGTCTTTTTTTTTGTTGAAGAATTAACCTAAATATATAGTCGTTCATCCAATTGCTTAAACTAAAAACTACTGGTATATATATATATATATATATATATATATATATATATATATATAACCGTATATAATTTATGTATATCGATTAAAAAAATAAATAGTAAATCTAGCCATCTATTTGTATAAAAATATTTTTTTATTCATTATATTCAGTCAAATACCGTCGCATATTGGACGGAGGGAATAATATAAAAACTATATAAGTAGGAGAAAAGTTTGCACAAAAAGTGATCTTTATCTATCAATTAGAGAAACCAAGATCCTACATAGCCATGGCAGCAGCAGCCGTTGGAACAGCAGAAGACCGGACGATTAGCCGGAAAATCGGCCAGCCGCCGACGAGAACGAAATGCCCGGCGCCGTTTCTGCTTAAAACTTACGAACTTTTGGAGTTTGTGGAGGAAGAAGAAGAGAATTATAGTGGAAAAAATAAGGTTATTTCATGGAATGAAGAGGGCACTGGTTTTGTTGTTTGGTCTCCAGCTGAGTTTTCTGAGCTCATGTTGCCTAAATATTTCAAGCACAACAATTTTTCGAGTTTTATCCGACAACTTAATACCTATGTAAGTCTCTCTCTCTCTCTCTCTTGTTTATGTGTGTATTTGCTACAATATGTCCCATGTTTGGTTGAAAGAATATACTGTTGTCTCCTAATGTATATGTAGGTTTAATGTATACATATTTATAATCTTACTCGTGAAATATGATTAGCTTCTGTAAAGAACGTTAAGGAATAAAAATATATTGGACGTAGGCATGTATTAATTTCTTTATTATTTAAGTTGCATCCTTTTCTCTGATAAGATTTTGGATTAATCTAAGTATCGATCGATCTTTTGTCCTCAAATTTGTCTAAGTGCTATGGTAATAGTACTAATTTATTTGTCTAAGTATCGATCTTTCTCTGTATATATAGTTTGTAAAGGTACTTTGTATCGCCAGGAGAGTCATGTTAGTTAACTTTAATAGGGTTCCATCTTAATTCAGCACTAAAATAACTTTAACTTCTTATTATTAAAATAAAGTTCAACACTAAAAACCTGCTTATTAACACTATATGCTTATTACGAGCTATTTATAATCAGTTAACTCAAACATGTCATTAATTTGTTCATGATAATCAAACAGTAGTCAAAATTGCTCGAAGCCAAATTTAAAACCATCCTATTCCAAAGTCAATTTAATCACACTTGTTGCAATAAAATTCTGGAAAATCGTGTTTTATTCTGACTTAAACTAGACAACTTTTTAGAATGTGGAATATTCATTTAATATATAGGAACTCTATAATACATAGACCAGCATATGAATGTTGAACCAGATTTTAACTTTACTTGTAGTTTTTCTTCTTCTCTAGGCTTGCTAGCCTTCCACTCTATACAACATTCCTTCAAACAAAAACAAATCCAAGATTTAGAGTCACTGAGTTAAAAAATATTTATAATCTTATTATATTTGTACATTTCAAATTTTTGCACATATATATATTTCAAAAGCTATGAATTCAGTTGAACACACGTAATCCACCCTAAATCCGCCTCTGCTTTCCTATCTATTAAATACTACTCCATAGTTTTACCCAGAGGCAGACCTACGTACCCTAATGATAGGGGGTCATCCGCCCCTGATAATTTCGAAAAAAGTATATGTATATATCGTAAATAACATTTATATATTTTGATTAGCACCCTAAGACTCAAAGCTTAGCAGTTGCATTGTTGGATTTTAGGGGCACAACTTAACTTTTAGTGCTGCCTGGTTTTGATTCCTACTTCAACATTTGCTCAAAATTTTATTCGATAGTGGTCTCCCAACCACTTTTAAATCTTGACCCGCCTCTAGTTTCACCTTGGTATTTTGTTAATTAATTATAATTTTTTTTGAATATATAGGGATTCAAGAAAGTAGCATCCAAGAGGTGGGAATTCTCACATGAGAAGTTCAAGAGAGGAAGTAAGCATTTACTTGGCAAAATCACAAGAAAGAAAAGTGACTCTAGTGCTTTTCCTGCATACTTGAAGCCTTCTGATCATATAATGGCTGCAAAAGAAGAGAATAATATTACTTTGCAGCTGCTTATGGAGGAGAATCAGAACTTAAGAAAAGAAAGGTTAGAATTGCAAATGCAGATTGCTCATTTCAAAACCCTAGAAACAAAGTTGATGGACTGTCTTTCTCAGTATGTGGGAAATCAACATAATAAAGTTAGAAGGCTTTTTTAGATATATAGCCAAGTCATTAACCTCAACCAAACCAAAAAGTTGAAAAGTGAATTTAGATTATATTCACTTATAATGTAAAAAACTTTACATTATCAGTGTAATTTCACTTGCCATATATCGGCATTTCAGCTTACTTGCTTTATTTTTCAAGTTACAAATATCATTTAATTTCCTTTTAAGTTACATGATAGTGGTAAATTATTATATATAGTAAAAGTTAAGGTTAAAACTCTAAACAAATAGGAGAAAAAAAGAGAAAAAGTGCCCAATGAGCACCAAAGGTTAGGGTGGAATGTATTTGAACGAAGAATTAACCCAAATAGCAACCAACCAACCACTTAAACTAAAAATAGCCGGCGGATATATAATCAATGTACAATATATGTATAATCATATATAATTGACGTATAATCTATGTATGCCGGTTCAAAAAAGAAAACAATAAATATAATCTATGTATACCGATTAGAAAAAGAAAACAATGAATCCGGCTGACTATTTATGTAAAGATCCCTATTTGAATTCCCCATCGCTTTCGAGCCCTTTGAATGAAAAAAGGCCAAATAGGAGGCGCTTCCCCCTTTTAATGGGCCTTAAGTGACGCGAATTCGAATGAGCCAAGACCCCAAAACAAATATCGTACGCCGGATGAAATTTTTTAAAAAGTAGTCCAATATTTCCATCCCGTCCAAAGTTCAAAAAAGAAGAAAATTTAATAAAGTCATGCCCGTTCAGAGAGGTTGGCTGAAATAAAATTTCTTTTGTTGCTTGGATCATATGAGGTGATAAATTCTTGTCAACATTCTGACCATAGAATTTTCAAATGTTGAACTTAACATGATAAAATTCTTCATTTGGAATTCTGGTACATTTCTTCATAAACAGATTCAAAATTAAGCGTTTATTATTTTTCTTGTCATTTTTATGTGTATATAGTCAATTTTTTCCAAGTTGATTTTATTGGTTATGGATCAGTTTCCTTTGTTGAACGGTATACAGTAACAATTGATGGTCATAGGCTGCATTTAGCCCCTTAATTTACAAAGATTGAGTAATATGAACTTTAAATAAGCATAAAATTCGAAAGTGAAATAAAGCAAAAGGTATTTTGTGTGAAAATATTGGAATATGGACTTACGTTAATTGTTTTTGTTAAAAAGAAATAGTGGCTTGACGCAAGTTGTAAATAGAATAGATGTAAAGCCTAATCTCAGTTAATTATACGTGGCATAAATAAAGATATTATCCTAATTATTAGCCCGTAATGAGCGGCACACATCCGTCGCCATCCTACCATAGTTTAAAGTATATATGAAGTTAATAAGCTCACGTAAAATATAATTACAAGACCCGTCGGTAAAAAGTGAAATCAAACCTGTTAAAAATACAAGTTATCTGTTAGTATAAGTTATAACATTTTCAAATATACTGAAATTACAAATATTCTTTATTATACTATTTTTGCATTCATATAAAGATTTTTTTGGATTTCCTATGATTTGAAAGTAAAAAAAGGACCAAAGGAATTGATGAAACGGACAAAATTTACCGAAAGATTTAGGTGACAATTAATGGTTTAAGTAATCTTAGCTACTAATTATGGCAATCACCAGATAATATAGATCTTGCCCTTTTCGACATTCATAACAAAATGCAAGGGTAAATAGGGGAGCTGCAGATGGATCATCTGAATACTAAATAAAAAATAGAACAATTGTATTTGCTACTTGGACTTGTTTGAATTCAGTATTTTTCCACGGAATATAGATATATACACTTGTTTACCCTTAAAAATGGATAACAACTGAATTTATACGCGATTTTAAGGATATGTGGAATAATTCAATACAAGTGATTAATGACGTTAGGTAAAGCAAATAAAAGATATAGTAAATAGCCAACCAATGATGATAGTGAGTCCGAGCTCGGTTTAAGACTTAAAAGGAACCTGCCTTCAGTTCCGAGCTTGCCCTTATGGAGAACTTATGAACAAAAACAAGAACTTTTGAATAACTTTTAGAAACAGAGAGAAGTATATTGCCTAGGTATGCGTGTTACAGTGTGTCTAATTAATAATTAGCTTCCCATTTATATAGTAGAGGAGTTTTACCCTAGATACAATTCTAAAAAAGGTTAAAAAAAATGGCTAAAACATCCAAATCCGTTCCTCAACAAGTCGCCTCTTCATCTTCCCAACAGGCCGCCGGTACTGAGGCGGCTGCTCCTTAAGTAGTAGCCCTCGAAACGGCTTCCCCCGAGGTGGCTACCAATGAACCGGCCCCTGAGCCTCCCTTGAAAATGTTTATTTTCGGGGGTTGCTCAATTGCAGATGACTTTAAGGTCGAGAAACCCTCACGCAAACAAGATCGGGGTGAAGGAGCACCAAGGTGTATATGCTCTGTAACCGAATATGTTCTTCCCATGGTCCGAAAGGACTACAATTGGGAAGGCAAGGATGTAGTATTCCTCGAGCCCGAGGACGCCATTACTACCCATGTGGAGGGATACTTAAGTGTTTACAGTTATCTCTTCACACTAGGATCGGTGGACCCGATTGTTCTGGATTTTTGCAAGAGGTATAAGGTGTGCCTCGGGTAAATCCATCCAGCAAGGCCCCCTTTGCGAGCATTGACGGAGACTGGGATCGGGGCTGATAGGGACGCTTCGTTCGGGTGAAGACCGAAGATTTGATTCCCCCCGAGTTCATGCCTTTTCTTGAGAAGTGGAATGCATCTCGTAAGTGCAGCCTCTCCTTTTTATTATATCTCTATATTTTTTTTATCTCTCCCTTCTCATTCATACTTGTGGTTGTGCAGTCGTCGCCCGGGTTCCAAATGCAGTCTCCCAGCTAAAGGAATGGATCGAGGGCATCTGTACACAGATGACGTACTCCGAACGCGCATGGCGTGATTTTTCGAAGGGCCGATGGGAGGCCCGTTCTCATGGTAAGGCCTTTCTCTTAATAGTTAATACCATGCTTCTAACTTTCATCATACTGACTTTCCTTCCCCTTTGTTGTTACAGGTTTGCCTAAGACCACCGAACTTAGGACTTTGGAAGGGGACGAAGACGTGTCCTTGTCTGTTGATCCCTTAGTTGCGGGGCAGCCCGGGGATGCCGCGAAGGAAAAGAAGAAAAGGAAAAGGAAACCTTCGGGCTCCCCGGGCCCTGAGGCGAAGAAACCAAAGAAGAGGGTGGCTCGCAAGCCCAGGAAAAGCTCTAACTCCCAGGTGCCAGACTCCGATTCTCTTTTCCGGCTTAGGGATGAGCCGGAGGAAGATCTCAGTATCGTCACCCATGGGACAACCCTTCCCGGGGGCAATAGATATCTAAGGGGGAAACTCGTGAGGCCGACCTTCCTCAAACTCGAGAGGTTGATATGGAGACCCGGGATGGGACTCCCCAAGACGCCGACTCCGCTCCGAAGGAAGCACTCGGTATAATAGAGATTTCAGGGACGCCCTCCTACACCGAGTCCATGCTCAAGGAGACCCAAGCGGGAAAGGAGAAGTCCAATGAAGGGGTCCATGGCACGAACAATCCCTTTCATTCCTTTTTCAACGGTGTGGACTCGTCCGTTTTAGAAGATTTCTCCAGGCTGAGTGACCTGGAAGTTTCAAAGAAGGACACATCCTCGGAAGCTAGTGGGCCTAGTTCGAGCCCGAAATTGATCAACTAGTTCCCTGCCCCGAGTGTGGACCCCTGTCGCAAGAGATCGATTATTCTGACCATCCCGAAGGATGCCCGGGTCCTGTCTGCTCCCGTGGGGATAGCTAGCTACCTCCGATGCTTGGTGACCGAGGAGGACCAAGCAAAAATGAACGAGGTGAACGTGCCGTGCCTTTTTAATGAGGCGCAGCAGGTGCTAAATCGGGTAAGGCATCATTAGGTTCCTTTGAACTTTACTAG